>NW_017306773.1:0-1990 GCF_000935625.1 Nanorana parkeri | reverse complement strand
TCTATATATATATATATATAAAAACATCAGTGATAAGTCCTTCTTATAGCTGTAGTGTGCAAACTCCAGGTGACTGTGAAACACACTGCACTCACCAGGCTTCCATATTCAAAGAGGCATAACAATCCCGGATCGCAATCACAGTGAACGTTTGCTCCTCCAATAATAAAAGTGGCTACCATTGAAATTGCTATGGGTCCAGACTTCCTGTCACATGGACATAGACTTCCTGTCACATATGACAGTTTCCTGTTTGAGAGAGATATAAGGAAAGTAACTAGTAACCTCAGTACGTCTGCACTTTCTTGAAAAAGTATTTGTACGAAACGCGTTGAAAGAAGTGGACACGCACTGAGGTTGGGACACGCTAATTTGGAAGGATTTTAATTGTGTGATTATTCGACTGGCCTGTTCACGACGGATTGGAATATTTTTGGAAAAAGCAATTGTTTTCGGGAAATCTTGTAAGTGTTTTTTTTTTAAAAAACTTTTTTGGCATATTACACTATGTGTTTATTATCCTCTCTTGGGAACGGATACGTTTTTTAAACGACCACACCTGAACCGGAAGCTTTTTTGTGAAAGAGCACAGAGGGGAGGAGGAAGTTTCTATTGCGAGTGGAGGAGCAAACGTTCACTGTGATTGCGATCCGGGATTGTTATGCCTCTTTGAATATGGAAGTCTGGTGTTTTTCACAGTCACTTGGAGTTTGCACACTACAGCTATAAGAAGGACTTATCACTGATGTTTTAATATATATATATAGATATATATATATAAATATATATATATATATATCTTGGCACTTTGTCACTTTTTATTTTTTTTGTGCATTTTTTTGCATCAATTTGATGGTGGACTTTTAAAGGAGAACTACGGGGTTAAGGCCTTTCCCCATAGTTCTCCTTAGGGTAACGGGAGGACACAAACTAGCGTCCTCCCGTCACCCTAGGCTCAGTATACCGCGAGCTATACTGAGACGCCGCAGCTGAAGCGCATCCCGACAATTGTGCCGGTATCCGCCCAGCTGCGTGACTGACAGCTGGCTCTTCCTATGTAGAGGCAGAACCAGCTGTACCAGCCCCTCCCCCGTCCGTTCCGCCAGCCAGCGCTGGCGGAGCGGGGAGGGGGGAATCCAGCCCCTCCACTGTCACGGCAGAGAGCCGTGACAGGATCGAGAGGTGAGCGAACGCCGGTATGTGTTCGCTCACCTCCCGATACTGAGCCGACCTGTGACAGTCTCATTGTCACAGGTCAGCTAGAACTATGAGGTGAGTGAAAAGCACTCACCTCATAGTTCTCCTTCAATTACCAATTTGCACTTAATCTCTACTGGACATATTACAATGAGAAACACTTTTTACTATGTATGAGTATTCATTTATTAATTATATTGGTTATATGTGATCTATTTGATATTTAGCACTATATCATTCACTTCTTAAGATTATTGATTAGCGCAGTGCATTTGTTTGATCTATCTATTTATATTATTAGCACGGCAGCTTTTCATCTTTTATATTTATCACTTTGAGACAGCTTCCATAGCGCAGAATTTTTTTTTTTTTTATATTCAAAATTTTAGATTTAACTTCACTTTCATTCCAAGTGACATTGGTGTCCCATAAAAGGGACACAAATGGCGATAAAAGCCCTGACAGTGATTCTAAACCTTACCACTCTATCCAAAAATATAAAAAAATGTTGCCATTAGTTATTTCTTTTTAAAGGTATGTTAGTTATACTTTAAGTGCTCATGCAGCCTAAAGTGGACCTTTACTTCCTTTGACTAAAAATCACAACAGCATACAGCTCTGCATACTGATATGAAATCATCTTCCATTCATTAGTTAAACAAACATATTTTTATTTTACTTACAATTTCTTTTTTTCACTTCCTGGTGCACATTGGCACCAATGATGTGCCCAAGCATTGCATTCTGGGAAGGTTATGTAGCGCTCACCCCCGAAGGAGCCGCTGGATGATCG
>NW_017306772.1:1110535-1111963 GCF_000935625.1 Nanorana parkeri | reverse complement strand
TGCGCGTGTGCGTGTTGGGCTTCGTAAATCAGCCCCTTAGAGTTGTTCTGTAGTCCTATCACACTTTCTGCCCTAGGGTGACAATGCTGCTCCTTTATAGAATCAGTACAGTAAGTAAGTGTTGTCACCCTAAAACAGTAAGTGTGTTACTTGCAGGTTTTCAGGTTAAAAGAAAAAAAAAGAAAAAACTAATTCAGTCACCATATCTATGAACTGGTAGCTGCAGTACATTACATTTTTGTTGCTGGGTTTAATTACACATTAAGGGGTATATTTATAAACAATTTGCAGAGCCATTCTCTCCGAGAAACTGCATGTACATTCGTTCTGTGCAAATGGAGGCAAAAACGAATATTAGTGTTATTTCTTTCCAGGTCCAATGTAATTGTAGGACAATACTTAATTATGGCCACGTGATGGAGCTGAGGAGCATAAGAAATAAATACTTATTTCCTATACGCCTCAGCTCCACCTCATGGCCATAAAGCAGTATTCTCCTGCTAGTGCAGAGAATATTCTAATAACATTTGTCTTTGTCCCTATTTGGACAGACTGAATGTACAAGCAATGTTGGATGATGAATGAGTCTACAGATGGTTTATAAATATACCCCTAAGTAAGTAGCAATTGAGCTGTCTTTCACAAGCACTAGCAGGGTTATTCACTAAAGGGTGAAGGGTTTGGAGAAGACAGGAGAAGTGAACAATCTAGGACAGGGGCGCCCACAATTTTTCGTCTGGAGATCTACTTTTCAAATGACGAACTCAATGAGATCTACCAACGAAAAAACACCTGCATTCAGGGGCGGGAGGGGGCGTGGCGGTGCATTGAAGTCAATGGCACCGCAGCCAGGCTCCGCAGGCAGGCCCCTCGCCCACAGTGTGATCGCCTGCACCCGGAACCCAGGCACATTAGTGCCTGCGTTCCAGTCCAGTGCGATCCGCAAAAATGCTGCGAGCACTGGACCGGAATGCAGGCACTGATGTTCCAGGTGCAGGCGATCGCACTGTGGGCGGGGGGCATGCCTGCTGTGCCATTGACTTCAATACAACCCCACACCCCGTCCCGCCCCTGAACGCAGGAAATCGTCCGGCTTACATTCCAGTGCGTCCTAGAGGTCCCGGCGTCTTATCCTCCCGTGGTGCACGTGTGGCCGACGTTGCACAAGGGTAGAGGTGTCCTGCCCCTTTCCATCTGCGGCATCTAACACATTCAACCGGCAGCCGCACGAGCAGCGTGGCAGCATAGCCGTAGCCAGCTCCTTTTGCGTCCGATGCAAGAAAAAACGTGCCCCCCCAACAGGCGTGCATTGTCACCCAGCGCCCTGCCTCCGGGATTTTTTTAAAATTGTTTACTTTATTTTTTCTTATTTTTTTTTAATTTATTTTGTTTTAAAAAAATTTTTACTTTTGGGGGGGGGGGGGGGGG
>NW_017306772.1:1062969-1110436 GCF_000935625.1 Nanorana parkeri | reverse complement strand
CCCCCGCGACACATGGGGAGAGCAGCAGGGATCCAGAGAAGCCCCATAGGCGGGAGGAGAGGACATCGCGATCTACCAGTGACCGCTACGCGATCGACTGGTAGATCGCGATCGACCTTATGGGCACCCCTGATCTAGGACAACATAGCTGATTTGGAAAAATTCTCCAATTCAGCTCACTTTGCAGTTCAGCTATTTTTTCCTAGATGGTTCACTTCTCCTGCCTTCTCCAAACTCTTCACCCTTTTGTGAATAACCCTGTAAATTTCAACCTTTAGTGATAGTCCATAAGTTGTTTTTTTTCCTCATGTGACTGCTGAGTGTGAAATGGTTGCAATAAGTTATTGGCATTGCACTTCTTAAATAGGGTGACTAGCACAGTTAAGTGAAGTTTGGGAATAAAATGTCATGCTCAAACAGTGCTAATTTTTTAATGCTGTGACATTTTAACCTCTCCTACACATTTTTTTCTTGCCAATCCTAGAGAATGAAAATAGTGTGATAGAAATATGATACACACATCAGAATAAAAAAAAACTGTACAATTTGACCTCCATCATTTAAATAGAATAATACCAGACACTGTCAGAGATAACATTTTTCAGGAACCCATCTGTACAGCCTGTTCCTGGAATTCAGAGACCCTGACTATTCAATGCCAAAAAGATATAAAACTGTGTTTCTTTGTGTTCTTTCTTCAAAAGAGAATTAGTTATGTTTTGCATTTAAACATTTTGCATTACTATTTCCAATTACACGCCTGCCTTAAAGAAAATATTGCTGTTATGTAAAATACATTGGTAAATGTTAAATATATGTACAGCTTTATAGCTTATTCTTTTCAAATACTTTACTGCTACTTTTAAAATTTTAGCTAGAGCATATTTTATATTTATTTTTTGCTTTGCGACGAAATCCGCGCCAAAGACGCGTCAGTGCGCCAACCCGTGCATGCGCAGAAGACCTGATGGAAAAAGGCAGGAAAATGCCCAGGAGGCGCACAGGAAGTGACCTCAACCTGATGGAAAAAGGCAGGAAAATGCCCAGGAGGCGCACAGGAAGTGACTTCAACCTGATGGAAAAAGGTGGGAAAATGCCCAGGAGGCGCACAGGAAGTGACCTCAAACTTCAATCATCACTTCCCTATATAATCCCAGTCCAGACACTGCCAAATTGCTGGATTATCTTCAGTCCCCCCTTGTTCCTGTGCTGTGTGTGATCTGTCTGAACTTGTTGTGACCTGGAAACCTATTTGACTACCCTTGATTGCTGCCTGCCATTGACCTCGGATTTGTACCTTGACCATTCTACTTCTTTGCCCCTTTTGTACTCAGCTGCCAGATAGGAACCGACCACGGCTTGAATCTCGACCATTCTTCTGATTAACCCTTGTGTACTTCGTTGCCAGAGTGGACTTGACCTCGACTCGGATCTCGAACTAAGGCTTGCACGGTGCTCCGCACCCCTGGCACCCGTGCCACTCGGTGTCCACCGAAATCTCCGTCTCCATCTCCAGAGACTTCAAGGACCCGAGGTTCAAGGGAGGCCTTCCCACTACTTCGATCTCACCTCAGGTACATGGCCCACATGACATTTTCCTTCACTTCCTGTCCCAGAGAGCTCCCCCACAGTAATTCTCTTCCACACCACTAGATGGCACTCCTCTTTGGGATTAAAAGACAGGCAGTATCATTCTACCTACTTCCTCTGAGCCAGGGCTGTCATGGACATGCCCCCTGGGGTGGCATGAACACACATCCTGGGCTAAGACCCGGGGAAGGGGAGGGGGGGGGGATTTAAGGTTTTCATGGGATTATTCTGTTGTTCAGCGGGCTGTAATCAGCTATTTTCAGATATGTCAGATTTTTTTTCTGGGAAAGCATCATACTAAAATAAAAGTTGGTTGGTTATACCATTATTAAGAGGACATGGTTGTAACCCTAGCCAGCCCTATAACAATGACTATCATAATGTGTTAATCTATAACAAGCAGTGTTCCAGGGTTTAATGTACCTGTAACTATTATCTACTTGCATGAAAATGCAACGTCCACTTACTGTATTTCCTGGTCACCCCCCATTGACAAAAGATATTCCCATTTGTGTAATTGGACTTCGTTCAGAATTCTATTATTTTATTTGCATACTTCTTCTCATGCGGACAACTGAATATGCATCTGATAGAAGGCTTCTGCTTTAAATAAAATTGACTATATTGGTATTTGAGAACTATACCTGGAAAGCTTTATCTACACTGTAAATCTACAAAGACTGAGCCTGGCATCATAAATGAGTATTAGAGTTATTGGTTCTTTATTCCATTCTCCCAAGAGAAAAAACATTACATTTGATTAAAAAAAAGCCCACGGTGCGCAGTATTACAGCAATAATTCATGTGTCTCATTATGTAGCTGTAAAGAAAAGAAAAAGGCAAGTTTGTCAATTTAGCTATAACACAAAATATAGGAAATGGGGGTCAGAAAGTTCACTACCATTGTGTGCTAGTGGTGAGCACAAGATTGCAGATGTAATCAAGAGACGCTTCTGCTTTTGCTATTATTATAGGATATTTATTTTCTGCTGATTTGCAAAGGAAAGTCCAATTTTTTTTACTGTATTTCTTTTACTGTCATCGTAATGAAAACCTGTACGGAAAGTTCAGTCATCGATTTGGTAATATTTTGCAACGGCATACTCGTAGTTTTCAGTTCAGTAACTGCCTGTATACACTCTACAGGAAACAATTTACACACATCTACAGCTTTTTATGTCATATTTGGTTTGACAATGTGTGTAATGCAAGGCTGGTTGGTAAATGATATATCAAAATTTGATTAGTTAAGATGATTTGTCATTTCATTCTCTTTCCATATATTGTGATAGCGAATGAGGTTCAATCATCTGGCAGACTGGCTAAATTCAATTTGTGCTTAGCAGTACCTGTTTCTTTAACAGATTTCCTTGCGGGTTATGGTCACATCAGGCAACAACTGTGTGCTTGCACATACTCACTGGTTTCTACAGATATACCTGATCAATCTTCCATGGGAAGAATTTATTAGCCGGGTTAGATTTTTCCAGACAATGACTATTGTTTTTCTTTTGGGATACACCTATGTCATTGGTGTCTAGCAGTGCTCCCCCTTCTACACCTGTAGACTAAACATGCATTTGGCCACTTTGAACATGTTTTATGGGGAAAGCCTTTTGAAAAAAAACAGTAGCTAGAGAAAGCCATCTAATGCCTACAGGTATCTTTAAAATAAGACCATATACCAGGGAATCTATTTATAAACAATCCGCAGAGCCATTTGCCCTGCAAATCTCTGTGCACATTCACTTTATCCAAAGAGAGGCAAAATGAACATTCTTAGTATATTTTCTTTTCAGGTCAAATGTAATGTAATACCGCATTATGGACACTAGATGGAGCAGAGAATCATATGAAATATTTCTTTGCTATGTTCCTCAGCTCCAGCTAGTGGCCATAATTTAGTATTTTCTGACACAAGGTGACTTGAAAAGGAATGAACCCTGTGGAAAGAATTGCCTGCTGGAAAGCTATTGCCCTGATACAAGAATGTGTTTATCAAATTTGGGAATGTACTGATTTATCAAGAATTGCCTGCATTTTTGATGATACATTTTGAATAAATCTATATAGATTGTTTAATTTAGGTTTTGTTTTTGTATATAGCGCTACGTTTGATTCATATCTTTATCACTATGAGAGTACTTATTACTTTACTGTTGGCTGCTTCTCACATTTGTCCTGGGTTTCCGCTGTACATCAAATTTAGACCTATACAACAATGTTTTTGTTTTATCAGCATCACATTCTCAGTTCCCATTTCAATATACTATATATTCAAATGAGGATGTTAGTATATTTCCCTAGTGAAAAAAATCATATATTTACTTAGTACAGGAAATGTATAATTTTATTTATTTTTGATAGAGTGGGGAAAGCTTAGAGTCTCTGTCAGGTTGTCATTGTGGTCAGCTTTCCCTGCCTTCCTTTGTGATTACAGAGATAAGAAGTGATTGCACTAGCAGTAACACAGACAGTAATCAGAAAACTTGACAAATTCTAGTCCTACTTTCACCTTTCTACCTAAAGCTTTATGAACGTTTTGGATGGTATTGTATCCAACATATTTGCTTGATTAGCTAGTTTTTTCCTCTCTTCCCCTGTAGTTTTTTTCCTTGTTTGCACTTCTGCCACTCCCATAGTCAGTAGCCAGAACGACATGCATCTTTTTTTTTTTGCTCACATTAAAATGCAAATTTGAGGCCTGAAAATTGCCTTAAGGTCCCCATAATTATATTCTTTTTTTGAAAGCAAAGACTGCAGAAAATAAAATGGTGGTAGTTGCAGTTTTTTTTATATCACGCAATATTAGGGCAACGGTTTATCAAACCCACATTTTCAGCAACAAATGCATTCACATTCATTTTAGTGTACAGAAACACAATATAATGCCCAATGAGTCATGTCCTGTTCCTTTCCATGCATACCTGGTTATCTGTTTTGACTTATTGAATTGATCGTATTATTCAAAATCTATGCTGAGAGATCAAACCTCATCAAGATCTACAGTCATATCTTCTACTCTGTTGCCTGTCTGTGGGTTCTGACAATATTTAAGGTATTGATATTCCATTACGACTTAGGACAGTCTGGGATTACATTTTACGTTCCACTTTAAGGATTTCGCTGTATTGATCTTACTACATGCTTGCAACTGCCCTAGAACTGTACTTTTAAAGTAGCTGGCACACTTTTTTTCCTGCACCTTAATCTGAGCTAATAGCTAGGGCAATTATTATTTAAAATGTACAGTATCAAACAAAAAATAACAGTATGCAATAACAAAAATTTAATATATTGCAGCTTACCAGTCCTTAGATGTAGTGGCTTCATTAGTTTTCTTTTTTCAGGCTTTTTTTAAATGTATTTTTACCTGGTGATCTGGCCAGTAACACAACTTCTGTCCTAGGATAACAACACTCACTCTATGTACTGTACTGTATCTATGCAGGAGCAGCATTGTTTTCCTAGGAATTGTCTTAGGTGTAGAAACAACCCCCTGCCCATCACAATTAGGGGGAAGGAGTTCTGTAGTCCAGAGAGAATTGGCAGGACTGATAACATTGCTTGAGATTTTAGTGCTGTAGCTGGAGAGTACACATTAAGTTATGGGCTCACTGGATTTTTGACAGAATGGCCAGTTATTTTTTGCAGTTATCAAACAGATATAATAAAATGGTTTCATTTGTATTTTTAACAGACCTGAAAGGGAGCAAATCATAGAAGTGCATTGTTAGGGTTTACATACACTTAGCAAGTTGCAATCTGTCTATTATTGTCTCAATGCACTGCCAAACATCATCTTAAATAAATATTGTCTGTGCTGTAGACATCCCACAATGGAATGTACCTTACCAACTTATTTAGAATGTGGATGTGGACCAAAGTTCACATTAACATCCTTCCCAAGTTTGGAGGAACACAGGAAAAGCTAGAGGACATTTTTAGCACACTAATGGCACATAGCTGCTATCACATTGTCACACTAGATCATACTAGATTTCCTAATGGCAGGCAATCACACAAACAAGCTGATCCCATAAGTGAGACAACCAGAATAATTAATTCTCTGTGCCCTCATTGGGATTTAGAAAGAGTCAGGTTGGATCTGTCTCCACCAAACCACTATGTACAGCAATGACACACTGAAGATGGGAAGGTGAAGTTATACACACCTCCTAACAGTTTTAATTCTGACTTTGACCCTGACTCTCCTAATCTGCATGCATGTAATAGGTCATTCAATCTGAAGCCACATACAGATAAGCAAGTAGCTATAAATAAAGTAACAGTAATGGGGCAGGTAGCAAGTTCGGTAGGTAGTGTACTGGCCATTTATGTATAGTGACTGGTCCACTGCCCCATAATTCCTGGAGGACCTACCTCTACATCCTTCAGTGGCCAACTGTGACATGTGCAGAAGCCACTGCTCCAGCTGCCATTAAAAGAGAGCATCAGCTTCAGGCAGAAAGCCAATTGGACTGGCTCCGTGCCTATTGAACACTGTGATTGGTTACCACAGCAATCACATGGCAATGTTTACATTGCTAAACCCTCCCTTTCCTCTTAGTAAAGGAAGTATTAAATGAATGAGTCAACTATCATTACTTCCTGGTAAAAACAAGCTGCAGCAGCAGCAACAAAAAGTAAAGTTTGCAATAATTTTTAACCCTTTCAGCCCCCCTCCTCTCCTGTATATGACATCTCCATTCTGTCTCTGCTCTGAGCTGTATATTAACCCCTCACCTACCTTATCCTGCAAGTCTGTATAGTAACCCCTTCATCTTCATCTCCCTCCTCCCACTGTTTGTGACCTGTGACCCTTCACCTCCCCCTCTCTGTGTATGACCTGTAATTTATTGTATCTAGTGCACTATTTTCAAGCTCCATATTTTAATGCCCTCAATACCGGCATATTTCTTCCTTTCCAAAAATTGTGTAAAAAAAATCAGATCTACCCCAAAGAGGGGTAGTTTCCAGTGTTTTAGTACTGTTCTTTTTATTTACTATGATTTATGATAGAAAGTAAGAGAAACGTAAAAAAGCGGTTATTATATACTACCAAAAGAAAGCTCTGTCTCAAAAAAAATTATTTAAAATGGATTTGGTTATAGTGTTGTGTTGCGGAGTAATGCTTAGTCAAACTTTCACAGCACAAATTGTCATATTGAGGCTGATGCAGGGGACCCTGCGAGGCCCTAAAACGTTGTGCTGTATATGTCACAATATGTGTCATTAAAGAAGATATACTTTTGGACACATTACTATGGTGTGCTGGTTACGTTTCTGTTCTTCCATATGGTGCCATTCACTTTAGCTCTTACCAGAACAACTTTTTAGGCTTGTTAACTAGTTTTTGTATCCAACCCGCATTTTAATAGTTTTTACTTTGAAAGAACACTTTTATACTAGAACTTGTTTCACAATATCCTTTTCATATTTTCTTACTTGGTTTTGATGGCTACAAATTTGGATTCCTGTTTGGCCCTATATGTATGTTATTTTTTCAATTCTTTTTGACCTTTTAAGTTGATGTGTGAACTGAGTGCAATATTATCCAGTGTGGTTTTCTTCTGCCTTAATCAATACACTGTTTACACTTTAAATTTACATTGATATTTATTTTGATTATTTATGTATTATGAGGTATAGCAAATTAGCAGGATCTCAAGCGAGCAGGGACCCAGAGGTTCGACTTATTCTGTTCATTTATTGATTGATTCCTCCCCAGACTGATTGTCCATAGCCCTGCTAAATTAATTCATTGTATTTCAGTTATTTCAAATATGGAAGCTCAGCATCATATATGGGCATTACCTAAAGCCATCTATATGCAAATGCAGCCTACCTAGGAATGCCCACTTCCCTACATTGACATTCACCCAACTTATAAATGTGAAACAATGTTTTGATTGCTATCTGTTCTAACTGCCCCAAAGACAACCACTCCATCCATTTTTAGTTTTGGTGACACAAGGACAGTGAGGAGGATAAACCTCCCTAACTGGGTCAAAACCAAAAATAAAAGCCCTACCTAATGGGGTCATGAAAAGACATAAATAAAAGCGTTACCTAATGGGGTCATGAAAAGACAAAAATAAAAGCCCTACAGAAAGTTTGACTCTAATCAAAACCAAAAACAGAAAATTGGATTAAAACGCTATCTCCTTAGTGACAGCTAAACTCTCAGCTTCCACATGCTGTGCAGTTATTTTTCCTGCTCAGGGACAAGCACCAGCAGACAGAGGGGTCTATTCACAAAGCTGCCGAAGGATCTGGCCGTAGCTTCGGCCGATCCTTCGGCTAGCTTCGGCACCAGGACCCCTTCGGTTCAGGAGAACCGAGGGGGTGCTGTACGGCTATTCACAATAGCCCGTACAGCTCCCGATCACGGCCGAGCGTTTTACAGCAGCAGAGCCGCCAGACAATAGGAAACTATTGGGCGGAGCTAGCTGTCACTGCTAGCTCTGCACAATCGTTTTCTATTTACTTTTTTCTACTTTTTTCACTCTTTTTCTGTTCTGCTCGGTGCCTCTGAGGGACCGAGCAGAACAGCCGAGCCAAATGCCGCTCGGCGGCATTCGGCTATTCTCTCACTGCTGTTCGGGATCTTTCAGAATAGCCCGAACAGCAGTGTGAAGCCTGCCGGAGGTTCGGCTCAGCCGATCCAGATGTTGGATCGGCTGAGTCGAACTCCTTCTGCACTTCGGATCAGCCGAACATGCGGCTGAAATCAGCCGTACCAGCCTGAAGTGAATAGGCGAACAGTGTTCGGCTCACTTAACTTCTGATCGGTCATTCACTCGGCTGCCCTCGGCAACTTTGTGAATAGACCCAAGAGTGGTTTTCACTGGAGCAGCTTAACTGAGATATTAACCCTTTACATGCAGTAGCTGCCACCACGTGCTTTTAATTAAGGAAACATGCACAACTCACAGCATTTGCTGATGAAATTCTGTCCTTTAAAAAAATGTCTGTATCACTTGCTGTAACTGCCAGACAGGGATGCATTTAACGTTTACATTATGGTAGCTCGTTACAAAAGCAATGATCGCTTATTTCTGGTCAGAGCATACAGAGATTCTGCTGAACGATTTTAAATTATTTCACAGAAAAATGCTGCTTGAAATATTTACAGGAAGTATATTACACAAAAGACATCATTTTTATGAACGTAACTCCATTAGTTATAGAATATGGATTAGAGTTGAGATATTGAGATGTATGAAAGTTCCATTTTAGGTAAAAAACAAGACTCCTTTTTATGATAGGACCCTCTTTAGGTGTCTTTTGAGGACCTTGCTAGTGGAGTTTTATGACATCTCTGCATTCTTTCTTAGCTGAGTTATATCAAATGAGCCTTAGGCTTGTTTAGACATGGCTGCTGAAGCAAAGAAATTTAAACAGCCCCGATGCTGGCGACGTACACTGTACGTCGTCAGTCACGAAGGGGTTAAATCTGACCATTTTTGTTACTGTCTTGCATTTTTTGGAGAAAATTAGGGTGGTACAGCATTCAGTAGGCCTCTTTCCTTTTCTCCACACAGTTTGGGGTTTGTCAGACCTCACGATCATCACATCCACCCTTTAATTCCCCCCATCCCTGAGCCTGCTGTTAATGGTGATATTACATCCAGGATGGCGGTGCCCAATAGAAATGTCAGGGTTTTGGATGTCAACACAAGGGAGGCTTTTACAGGTAGGTTTAACTTGATGGACCTGTGTCTTTATTCAACCTCAAATACTATGTAACTAAGTAGGTAAATAACATACAAAAACATTAGTTAAATGCACATACAATCTTATGAGTAGATTTCTGTGGAAATGAATGGTCTGGCGACAGGGTTTCTTTAAGCTTCAAATAATGCACCAAAAGTATAAATCTACTTTTTATTGTATTTGTAATATTTGTCAGTATTAAACAAAATCATTCTTAATAGAAAAAAGTACAATTTATTAGTATAGGTTTTGAAACTCTATAGTTTTGCAGCACTGAAACATATATCATCTTGTCTATATATACTTTGTTCACGAGAACTATTTGCACTTATGTATGGAATGTATCCCCAGTACAAGAAGTCTATAGCTCCTACTCTGACTACCTATATTCAGAAATCCTCTGCAAAAGTTTAATTATTTTACTGTTATGCGACTTATTTGTCTTTTCACAAATACATGTCAAGTGACTGCGGCAATGTCTTACTTAAGATGATGGCTGTTGTCTGCTCTTGGTGCAGTGTCTAATCTCAAAAGAATAAATACATCTCTGAGCTGTCACTTTGTTACTGCAGAGAAATTCCCAAGGCAAACCCAGCTTCATAGGAAATTTATTTAACTAAGAGGCCAGAAATCAGTCTTCTTATTCTCTGGCTGACATCCCTCTCTTTGGGGAATTAGTCTAGAATTTCCCATCAGAAGATTTTTTGTTATAAGAGGCCTTATGAAGTCAGGAGGCCTGGGTCACATTAAGACAGAGGCACGAGTCTGCAGCTGACCTTCAACTTCCACATTCTGAGGAATGTTTTATATAATCACTGCTAGGAATGAGCTTTATTTTATTCCTTATTGGAATGAAGACTGGCATACAAGTAAGAAAAACTACAAGTGCAAAAGTTTGTCAAACTAAGTCAGAAACTGATATTTTTAGACATGGGAATTGCTTTTTTGCATTCATGTCTCCGTTTACATGTATTGTTCTACGGAGGTTTTTCCATACTTGCTTTGTATTTCCATAGTGAGATTGTTATGAATGCTTGCTGGACAGCATGCAAAAGTAGGATACAGAATGAAAACTATAGATATATAACTATATTGCCAAAAGTATTGGGACTCCCCTCCAAATCACTTTTTATTTTTTGTAACTTTTATTTATTTTATAATTTTTTACTATTTATAAATGTTTTTAATTTTTATTTATTTTTTTTTTACTTTTTTCACATAACTTTATTGCTTACACACAGGGGCTAGCATTTGGAGGTGACAGGTTCTCTTTATCGAACCTGTCACTTCCAGTACAGGAGTTTAAGCACAGTACTGTGCTAGCTCTCCTGCGACAGCTGAGATGGAAAGGCTGGGAGTACAGCTCTACTGTCTCAGTGTTCACATGGAGCAGAGCGGAGAACAGACGTTCTCCGCTCTGCTCCCCGCTCTCCATTATGAACTACTTTGTCGTGGTCCTGGGTCCCCCAGAAGAGCGGGGAACCCCAAAAACCACGGCGGGGAGAGAGGAGGCCGGTGGGCGAAGATCACTTGTACTAAACGAGCGGCGGCTTCCCCACTGTACACTGAACCTGCCTAATGCAGGACTAAATGTAGAAAAAACTACCTGCAGGGCACCCGGAACTGTGCGCCAGGTCGGGCGATACGAATTCGACACCCCTTCCTAGGCTCGTGTGCCACCAGAGGAGCTTCTGCGTTCCCTCTGTGGCACGTGTGCCATAGGTTTGCCTGTCCTAGACCAAAACGAGCACCTAACCCTTCCAGTGCAGAGGTAGCCCCACTTTAAGGATTATTTTGATTCTGCCCAGTGTTTTTCTTCAACTGTGCAGCACTACATAACCCTGGTTGGAAAATGGTAGGACCATGAACAGCAGCAAAGAGAACCAGGAGAGACAGGTTAATAGATGGAGAAATGCTAAATCAATAGGACTATTCATGAACATGCAAGTGTTCTCAAATTGTATTTTTGTTGTATTTTTATTATAAAGCTGTATTATGCTACATGGATTCTGGTTTTATTTCTTTGGAACAGTGGAATATTGCGTGACACCATATGAAGCGATGGGGGTGAAAGCTGTGGGCGCACTGTGTGTGTGGGCTCTATGAGTGCAGAATGTGTGGATGCTGTGGGTGCAGAGAGTGGGTGGGAGCTGTAACACACCAGGCCCCGCCTAGTGCAAGGGGCATGAGGATCTCAGCTTCAGATCTAATGAAGTATTTGGGGGGCGTACTGAATGTATAGTGATGATGAATAATCCTTGCTAGGGGATTTGCAGGCAATCTCATATAACAGGTGATGGCATAGAGTATTCACGCTAATTGGGTAGTACAGCGGAAAAGCGCTTGGAATACCCAAGGAGTCTGCAACAGTAACAGTTCAGGAGCAATCAAAGAGAGTGTGACGACATGGTGATCAGTTTTATGAGTTAAATGTGTATTGGTGTTGAATTATGTTTGAGTGCGTTATACTGTGTAACCTGTTTAGGAAAAGACTATCAGCACCATCCCTTGTTATCTCCCATTGTACTGGAGCTCGTTAGCAGGGGAAGCCCTGTGGTGTTGAGCAGACCGATTGTCTGGGTAGGGGAGGGGGGATGTGATGGGATTATAATCTGATCTCATCACTTGCTGTATAAAAGTTTGTGCAATTGCTCAATAAATCAGAGTCTGTTTACCCTACACTCGTGTCTGGGGAAACTGAGAGCTACAGATCAGCGGGTTGCAGCTCCTCAGCAAGGAAGAATACAGCGGCGGACATACTTATCCTGAGTACCGAGGTGCATCACAGAGAGGGGTATAGTTTATGTAGCTAAAATGACAACTGATGAGAAGTAATTGCTGTTAGGAAGTTCATGTGCCACAGCGCCACCCAGTGGAGGCCAGAGGAATTGGTTAAGAAGTCCTTCCATGTGAATAGGAGACTGGAGCACTGTGGGAGTCTTGAGGAGCTGGGACACAGTAAGGCAGTGAGGAGACTGGGAGAGGAGGCGGCCGGCGAGCAGAGAAGGGGGGAGGAGCCGAATGACATCATCTATGACGCCGCCGGGACTCCGAAGGAGCGGGAGGACTACACATAGGCTGACGCCGCAGAGGCTCCGACAGAACTGACGGGAGTGGGATCGTTACAGGAGCACATAGTGTGTGGGTGCTGTTGATGCAGAGAGTGGGTGGATGATGTGGGTGCACAGAGTGTGTGGGTGCACATTGTGTGTGGGCGTTGTGGGTGAAGAGAGTTTGTGAGCGATGCTGGTGCACAGCGTGTGTGGGCGTACAGGATCTCACCTTTCTCACCCTCTGGCCAGCTCTCTCCCTGATTGCTCTACTCCAGCACTACTCTAGGACCAGACTGCCCCCAATCACTGTCCTGCCCCCCTTCCCTTAGAGGGGGGATTTGCATATGAATGAACCACCCCACATTCATATGCAAATCACACCTTGGCTCATTAAATGCGAATTCAGCCAATTCCATATGAATACGCCTTGGGCAGTGCCAGTGGCTCCTGCGGCCTCTACGGATGTCAGGAGAGTAGAGCCTGCTGCTTGAACAATAGAAACAAGCATTCTAGCAGTCCCTGTCAGCAGTGGAGTACAAGCTCCAGCCATCTCCTTCTTCTTACGCCCCCCTCCCCATCCCAGCAGCCTTGGTGCAGATTTTAATTTTTTTTATTTTAAAATAATACTTATCTCTCCAGGCTCTGCTCCACTTTAGGCTCTGCTCCACTCCCTTGCTCCTTGTGTGTAGCCCACCTATGCTGCAGCTCCGCCTCCTGAAAAGAAAAAGGGGGCCATACCAAGGAGTTGTGTTTATTACACTATAGAGCAAAAACTCCTTGGTTGGGGCCTGGGCCCCCCAAGCTGTCTGGGACCCATGCATATGTATCAGCCATACCCCTCTGATGGCTGCCCTGGGGGTCCCCTCACTCTGAACATCCAAACCCTCCTCTGCCCAGAGAGGAATGGAACCATGCAGACAGGTGGTAACCCTGCATTCCACGACCCACTGAACACCGGGCTGCTACCAACCTTTGGGTCACGACCCACTAATTGAAAACCAGGGTGTTATGGAAACTATAAGGACACATGCAAGGCACAGGTGCGATAGGGCCCTAAAACATTTCCTGCATTTTAGCTGTTTGGCTGGAGTTTTGTTTTAATGTGCCATATCACATGAAAACTTTTTTTTTTGTTTGTCTACTTTTTCATGAGAGATGCAGTAACACTTACTAGGTTGCACAATTTACAGTTGACTTCTTGTTCACATGCAAAATAATTGGGTAATGCAGGCATGGGAATGCAACCAAAAGGCAGTTCATATTTCCTTCTGGTACGTGATTTCCGTGATTCTGCTCATTTATCATAAACTTGGCAAACAGCACAAGCAGGCAGATCCATTTATTAAACTACTATTGAAGGAGAAACATTTGGGAATTTGTGGTCATCCAGCATACTGAACATGTTGAAAGATTGCTGTGCATAAAATTCCTAGTATGTTAATGTTTGGCTAATGAAAAGTTGGCATGGCTGATTTGAGCACAGGAAGCTTACACAAAAATTTGGTCAATTGAATTGAAACCAATACATTGTAAATATATTTGCATTTTTAACAAATATTTTTTAAACCTGTGTTAACACAGCATGCATAAATACATGAGGAAGTTTAGGCTGTAACACGTGTAGCCCCTATATAATATACATATATGTGCTATCACAGCGATTCCTGTTCCTAACTGTAAGGAGTTAATTTGTCCCTGGCTGTGATCTGAAGCAGAGACCTATGGGGATTGAAGTGCAGAACTGACTCTGGAACTTTGCTAATAGAGCTCTTTGGAACTACACATCCCAGGATGCTGTGCGAGAGGAAGGAGGAGGGGTATGAACTGCAGGGATTGAGCATGCTCAGTCTGACTGGGGGATCTGGAGGAGACAGGCCTGTGTGTGAGGCACTGGGTGAATTAGGACTGCATGCAGCCGAGCTGTGTGATTCCCACTGACAGATTGGGACACACAGAATCTGTATAGCGGCATTCTGAAGGACTGCTGTTCATCTGCTCAATTGGAGAGACTGTGTTCGAGCGCCCGAACTGAGGCCTAGTCGCGTGGCTGAACCGGCCGCCGGAGTGATCCAGCCAGCCCAGCAGAGAGAGAGGGAGCCAGACGGAGCCATTAGAGAGGACTGCGAACATCCTGGATGGGTGAGGACCTTTTGTCGGGGACCCAGATGACTTCCCTCTATGTCGCCTGAACTGGAGAGAGAGAGAGAGGACGTCCGGCATCTGCTAGCAGTCTTCATATCTTTCCAACTGACGTTGAGGATTGGTGAGAGGCCTTTGGCCACGTTGACAAACAGTTTGCTGTTCCCACCTGCATTACAGTAAGGGCCCCAACGCCGGCTAGCTTAGGACATCACTACTGGCCAGTAGTCTAGGAAGGGTTGGGCATTGCCAAAGGGAAACTTTAAAGGGACATACACCCCATTCAAGGGAGGACATTTAAAGACATTTGGCTGTGCGTACATTAGTGCTGACAGCAGATAGCTGCAGCTACTGGGTTGTAGAGTGCCTTAGCCTGCTGCTTAATATCATTTTGTGTGTTTGTTGGGTATACTATTGCCATGGTTGCTTTATTTATATTGTGTTATTATTAAATCTACTATAAAACTGTTTAAAGGTGTGTTGGTGTGCTGTGCATCCACGATTTGGGCGGTACATTGGTGCAGGGGGATAGAAATATCCGGTTATTCAGCGGCTCCTTAGGGGGTGAGTGCTACACACGCATCAAAAAAACTCTCATTTTACTGCATGTGCATAGGCTGCCGCTTACTGTTACAGATGCATTGAGCTTAGGTCCTAGACCCCACTGCAAGGATGTTGCTACTAACCTGGAAGGCACCGGGCAATTGCAAAAATATATTTCAGCTATCACATTTCATATATCAGCTTTTTCTCCTGCAGTAAGAGCTATATATCTCATCTCTTCCCCAGACCTCTTACCAATTTATACCCACCTCCTTGAAGGCACAACTTTCTCCCTCCATTCTGCAGTCATATTTCTCTCCACCTTTCTTTGCATCCACATTACTCTCCCCACCCTGTAGTGATAACCACTACCTTACAGCCATATCACCACTCTTTGACCATATCCCCCCGAATCTCGCCCATGTAGCCCCAGCAATCCCTCTATCCCCACTCCCACAGTTACATAGCCCCCTGAACGCTATGACATCCCTAAAATCATATCACACCCCCTGCCTTCCACCTTTCTAACCATATCTACCCCCCATTTGCATAACTCCCAACTTTCTGAGATGAGAGAGGGGCACCTTCCAGCACAATGTATTTACACCCCAAGTTACACGGACCATTAAGAATTTATATGGGTAAGAATTGATTGGGTAAGACCAAAAAGAGGGACAACTGGGAAGAAAAAAGAGAGAGAGAGAGGGATTTGGTTCCAAATGAGGGGTACTCCCTCCAAATGAGGGACAGTTGGAGGTAATGCATCCATCCTATTGATCACTCAACCTGCAGTCTGATTTTATTTAAACAGCACACACCAAATCTCCCCTCCCAATATGACATCACCTGCCCTGCATCTTCTTTTGCTGTTACATCCCCCCTTGCTTGCTTACATGTGTAGATGACAGACATAATTGTCTAGTGAATTTAGATGTCAGAGGCAGGACAAATTGGAGAGATAGGCAGGTAAGGCACAGGACTGGAGAGTTACTGGATGTCTGCAATGTGAGACCAAATGTTTAATGAATAAATAGATGGAAACTTGTCTCTCCTTTCTATTATATATTTAATAAAAGAGGAATAGGATAATCCTAGTTTCTCCTTTCCATTCTGGATCCTCCATTTTTTGTATGAATCATATCAGCCATGGTCAGACATTGCATCTGTGCAGACTGTGCAGCTGAACATGGGCCTTCTGGGATTTAGGGGCCCATTTATACTATATGTGGGACAGATAGGACACCTTCCACTGTCTTTAGAGCTAAACACAGGTCGCTTCCATCTAGCTCTCAATTAATAGTGAATAGGTGTGTTTACTTGGCCAGCAGTTAAATGTGGGAACCTAAAAATAGGGCCCCTTGGTTACTCTGTCTACTACTGTTATTAAAAAAAACCTTGAGGGGTCAAGCACTTCAGGTCTTTGCGTTTTTAGTCTGTTTAGAATTGGCAAAATGTTCTGAACTGAGAACCACTGCAATAGTAACTGAACCATGACATTGTGGCAGAATCCTATTATCCATGTGCCATGCTTTAAATCCTTAATTATTTTATTTATTCAAAAAGATCTATTGTGTTTACAATGTAACTGTAATAGTTACTATTGAATTAATTAAGTAATTAACAATGATAGCAAAAAAAACCATTCCCTCAGACATTTTAATAAATTGAGTGAACTATGGGGACTGATGTGTTATATTAGTCATGTTGCACAATTGCATGCCTTTAAGACATAATTCATTTTTTTTGCCAACTTGTAAAAAACAAAAAGATTATATATACACCTTAACCTGATAATGAGATTTCATATATAAGAGCAATAGTTCTGAGTTTCTCAATTCAGCAACATAAAATGCATCAGAGAAAAATACCAAAACAAAACTTAAATATTGCAAAGTTTTTCATCATATACCTGAGTGAACACTTGACTGCACCCTCAATGTTATACTCAACAACCATGCTGTAATTCCCATGTTTCAAGGGCATAGTATTTTGTTTGCTGAACAAATGTTGAGCTGCTAAAATTAAAAACCACTAAATAATGACATACAGAATTTCCCCTTGTGAACTCCTTTAATTAGTTCCTACAATGAACAGCTTTGTGTATATGAATACAGTGGTCCTCAGTAAGTAAGTGGAAATCACTTTTCAGTGCTTGCAGAAACAATAGGCCCACTGTGTTCTTGAAATGGGGCTTGTCGCATATTTAGAAGAATCTGGTTTTAATATAGCTTCAGATATGCAGCGGACATTGCAATCTGTTTCTGTAGGCTTAACAACAGACGTACAACTTCCCTTTCTTCAACAACTGCTTCATTGTATTGTAAAAATCTAAGCCTTTCACTATCACCCCCCAACCAAGAAAAATAATGTTGCTCTAACATCAACGTTGCTCTAACATCAGGTACATAGCAAATTTTGAAGTGTTTGTAAAAGCAAAATCTATTTTTCAGTATGTTTGACATAATATTTCTACTTCAGATCTGATAGGCAGCTCTATGGCTAACTAAAGGAGTGTGCATGGCAGGCTGACAACTGTTAACTGCAAGGCAGTGGCTCAGTGTTATCATCCTGTAACAGGAAGTGCTGTTTTATACAGGATCTCCAGGTAAGAAACTTTGCAACAGATCTACAAAAACTAATTGCCGGGCAAGGTGACAGTATCTCAACAAAGTGCTTCTCCAGACCCCTCTATACTCACCTTCCAGCACTCCCCTGCTGCTCCTTTGTCCTCCACAGCTGGCAACAAAACCCAGCACTTATGGGTATGGAGGAGCATGTGACCTAGTCTTCTGTAATATTACTCAGTTCAAGCAGCCAATCCCTAGGCCTAAGCCACTGTCACATAAATCTAGTCATTTCAGTGCTGACTGCAGAGGAGCGGCAAGAAAGTGCTGGTAACATGAGTATAGGGAAATGGGGGAGATTACTTTGCAAGCACACTGGGGACAATTGAGTATAGCATTTGCACACTTTACTGGGAGTATCGTGGCATTAAACAGTCCTCTGCCTAATTCATTAAAAGCCTTACAACTTTTTTTTATTTATGTAATGTAAATCAAACCATATAATAAACATAAAGTAAGTGTCATCCCAAATTTGGCTGCAAAAGTGAAAATACACTTTAAATTATTTTTTTTAAACTGAAATTAATCTGGCTGTGATGCTACTGCAAAATCATTACCATGGCCAAATATGAGCTGCACGTATACACTGTCACTGTAACGCCACACACAGATTTAAATTGCATTTTCACTTTTGCAGCCAAATTGGTATAACACATCTTTTATAATAAATGTTCTCATTCACCTTGCAGAAACTAAAAAAACATTCAAAATCCTTCTTGCAGTTTAAATTGCCTTTACTTTGGTAAGGGTTTCTTGGCATCTTAAGGGTTCAAATGTGTACTTGCTTTTCCTTCTTTGTAATGTTAGGAGGTATTGTGAGAGGTGTTGGGTTAAAGGATTAAAACTATGGCTTCTCCCTTGTGTGTTAATGAAGTTAATGAGAGAAACACAGGCCTAAAATGTCAGTCCTATGTCTTTCTATAAGGACAGATCACTGTGAAGGTGCCGAAATAAACCTGGAATTAGTCAACAAAACTTCTAAAAGGTAAGAAAAATGTTTTAAGAATGATTTTTCAGTATGCTGTGTGAATAGGAGTACATAACAAACAAATAGGGGGGTTTTCCTGAAATTTGACTGCAAAAGTAGAAATACACTATAAGGCATCCTCCAAAGGATTTGTGAATTCTAAATGTTGCACTCGAAAATGCATTAAAATGTCCCCGCCTCCCACTTTACGGTATTTTTTAAAACATTCCCCAATGGCAGCCCCTAACTTCCTATGCTTTTTTTTATAGTAGTTTGCCTGGTTGCCCTAAAAATGGCCAGAATGGCCAGAATGTGTCCTGACTTTGTATGTATACATACACACATATACATATGTATGTCGGTGTTGGTGGGTTGGGGCTTTTTATTTTTTATATTTATTCAATATTTTATTATATTTTACCATTTCTTTTTATTTACTATTATAACAAAAGGGCCGATAGCCCTCCTATATGACAGTAATGGAAGAAACTCATTATGGAGACATGAGAAGACTGTTAAATCGCTGATATCTCCCTTGTCACTAGTACAAACAGACTGAGGTCAGAGCCCCTCATTTGCTATTGCGCCTTGCATCCATGCTGGAATTTTGATACCACCGAACCTGGAAACCCTCAGAGCTGAGCACTTATTGGTTCAGTCTCAGAAGGAGGAGTTCCTAATCTCCTCTACCTGCTCTCCATCTTGATTGCCCCACAGTGGTCCCAGGCTCATGCCAGGTGAGCTTGGGGAATGGGAGGCACAGGGAGATCACACAAATAATTTCTATTTTAAAATGAAGAAGCCCCACAATAACACAGTTTTCGTGATGGTAGTGAAAGGGTTAAGCATGCCCAGAATTTGACTGGTAACCACTCAGACTGGTTATTGATCAAATATTCCAGGCCCCCCACTTAGTCTGTAGCCCCCTCATGAAGATCAGAGTGATCTCCAGAGGGTGATACAGCTGTAAATGCAGGACTTTTATTAATGCCCTCCCGACAAAAGTTACTTGTTGGGGAGACATTAATTTACAGTGGGGGGGGAGGGGGGCGGTGCAGTACTTAAAGTTGAACTCCAGGCAGATATAAAAGACACAAAATGTGCATATTAATAACTGATGCAATACTTATCCTTGCAACATATCTGTATGTTCTACACCAGGAGTGAGCAACTCTGGCCCTCCAGCTGTGCTTTAACTACAAATCCCAACATGACTCTGTCTCTGGAAGTTATGCCTGTAACTGTCAATCTTGCAATGCCTCATGGGACTTGTAGTTTTGCAACAGCTGGAGGGCCAAAGTCTCGAGGGTTTTTTGTTGAAGTCTACTAAAGTTAAACTCCAAGCAAACAGCTACATATATCCATCCAGTCTTAACATTTCTAACGTTCTGCCACACACAACAGTCTTGTCTGGCAGGGGAGGGGACCTGGTCTTTTAGGGCTGCCTTTTTACTTCCACTTCCCCCCCACCCCTACCCTGTGACTGGACTGTGACAGGAGAAGCAGTACAGATATGCGCCCATCTCTTTGTCAGTCTGCTCTCTCCTCTTAGCATGCCCCTTGCATTCAACATACCTGGTTTACTCCTTTTACTGCTTCTCCTTCCCACTTTCTGAGATCTTCTGCACGGTAGACTGAAATACTAATATTAAATCAAATTCAGGTACTTACACTGTTTGCGTTAGAAAAAAATAAACGTAATCATGTATTAATGAATACAGAGCTGCATTCATGAGTGTCTTTTATATCTACCTGGAATTCGGCTTTAAAATAATTACTAGTTATACTGTAATCATTTTAAGTGGAAAGAACCTTTTTCTTGTAAGATACACAAACTGCATAATTCAGGCCATATATCTCCATACCATTAGTCAATATGAATGATAACAGGTATTGTACTTTATTCATTCTTAATCCTAAAATTACCAACTTTTTAAAGATTACCTACAACAGGGGTGCCCACAATTTTTTGTGTTGAGATCTACTTTTCAAATGACGAGCTACATGAGATCTACCAACGAAAAAAAAACCTCCCTCGCTCTCTCCCTCCTGGCTGTCTCTCCTCGCTTCCCTGGCTGTCTCTCCTTGCGCTCTCTCCTTGCGCTCTCTCCTTGCTCTCTCTCCTTGCTCTCTCTCCTTGCTGTCTCTCCTGCTCATCCTCCTGGCTGTCTCTCCTTTCTCTCCTGGCGTCATTCCTCATTTTCTCTCCTGACTGTCTCTCTTTGCTCTCTTTGCTGTCTCTCCGTGCTCTCTCCCCTGGCTGTCTCTCCTCTCTCTCTTTCCTGACTATCTCTCCCGGCTCACCTTGCTGTATTTTGCAAACAGTGCAGTGCAACAGGCTGTGTAAACTAGGATTCTTTGATGTAATACATAGCACTTCAAGCACCAGTATCCACCAGAAAGGTGTCAGGTAGCTTGGCTCAGCAGACTCAGGCTAATAGTTAATCATGTGTGCACAGCTAAATAAATATACCAAAAGTTGACAAAATTGTTTAAGTGAGATCAAAGAAAATGGTTTTTGTTTTTCGCTAAAGAACAAATGTATGTCTCTAGCAATTGTTTTTCGATAGAGTGGGTAAATGTTTTTTTTTTTATTGCTGTCTGAGTTCCCACTGAGGGAATTCACCCTTATAAGTTGTCCTGGTGACTGCTGTCACTGACTGGAGCAGAAAGCGATGGCAAATTGTGGCTAGAAACACACTTTAAAATGTTTTTTTAACTACTCTAACAAAAGAAAAACCTATCTGTCCCAAAAGTAACAGTGCATTTTTTTAATTACACAAACAGTTAAAAGTAGTTGAATTATATGCTACAATATGCAAAGAAAAGTTTTTTTTAAATGAAATGTCAGATTTCCAAGCCATGTTTTCAGAATGCAGGTCTAGCACTAACTGAGATTCATCTCCTAAGTACACAGTGACAGTCTTCAATGATATGATTAGCATGTTGCCAGCTACATTGCGGAGATCATCTAGCCTGTGTGACAGGGGGTGAGCAAGCAGTTCCTATAATCAGTAGAGCTGTCTAGGATCATTTGTGGCTGGGAATTAATACAGCTGCTCAGCGCTTCCTGGCAAGCTAGTGGATTTCTGCCAGTCCATGCAAGTGATAGTCACATGTTGCTGTGAGTGAAATGGAATACAATGTAAGCCAACTGTTGACTGGCTGGAGATATTCCTGGATGATGGTGTAAATGTGCATTTAATGGTAAAAGAATTTCCTCTGTGTCATTATGCGTAAGCGTGGGTTCACCTTGGTTACATAATCTAAAGATTGCCCAATCTTTGCTTAGGACCCTTGAAAGGAGCTACGTGTTTTCGATTTCTAAAACTTATTTATGGCTCAGCTGACACCAGTTAATGAGCTGACAAGCAACCAATGTCCTGTACCAAAATGTAATTCAATGGTATAGTCTGGTACCTATCAGAGGTTGGTGAAAATAAAGTTAGTCTCAGAGCAAGCTAAGCTAGACAGAGGGACCTCATTACTTGAGAGAGAAATGGGGGCCCAAGACAAAGTAAAAGAGTGTAATGGGTGAGACTTACCTCTGTAAAAGAAGGCGGGCAGCTGAGGAAGGATCTGTAGAGGCTGCTGTGAGGGTTTGGACTGGTGACACCTATTTCAGAAGCTACTGCTGAGATGGAAAGTTCCCCCACCCACCTACCCACTCATTTTTTGTTTAGCACCTGAGCAGGTAAACTTTTCGTAGCAACCAGGGTTGGGGTTTTTGGCACCTGCTAAATCAGCAATACATTTATTTAGCACATTGTTATGGAGCCCTGTGGTGTTTTGTTGGTAGGAGTGGTCTGGTCACCTTTGGGGCCCGGTGCCCAGGGGATCTTGTTTTTTTAACAAGAGGCATTTGAGCCAATGAGGTACAACTGAGTACAGAGTTTGGATACAACTTACTTTCCTAAGTGTTTTCAATGTTGTCTATTTAATTCTTATTGTTTATAATTTGATTCCTGTGGTCAATTAAATCCATGTCATGAAGTCTAACATTTTATTTAGGTAAAGTTGTGGGTGATAAAGGGTCCTTTATTGACAAATCCTTCAATCATAAGGCAAGCAGCAGACAAACCAAAAGGAAAAGGCTTTGGTCATAATATGAGTATTTGTCAGACTTCAGTGGACAAGCTATAAGGATCGGCAAGAAACAGCTAATCAGCGTTTTTATTTGCCCTTGACAATGTCCCAGACATTGCATCACAATACCACTGTGAAGACATACAGGTCCTCATTTTACACTCACAGATTACACTGGCAATACAGCTAAGGACGAAGACAAGGACAACAAGCATTGCCCACAGAAGGTGAGAAAAACGAACCTGTTTCTTTTTGGCATAAACTTAGGATTTCTATACAGGTACTTAGTTCAGTACTTATTATTTTTTCTTAACTAAACATAAGACATAAATAACTAATTTTTAAACATAAGTTGCGTACATGTGTATTTAAAAGTGCTGTATTATCTTGATAATAAGGTACTGTATCCAGATGACCAAGGATTTGTCTAACACAGGCTTTATACCTTCCCTCCTATACATAACTTTAGATAACAATCATTGTTAGGTACAAGGGATCAGTCTCACAGGCAATTATTATGGGTGTGCTTCCTTCACATACAGCATGTCCAGAGTGATGGATCTGGTGGAAATGTTAAAAATGAACCTGACAGCCTTTTGTATACTCAGAAGAAAAGTTTTTACATAGGTGCTTACTACAGCTCCCGTGCAGGCACTTTCACTCTTGGGCTGAGTTCTGAAAAACGGGATTATTTTAATATGATCTGACAACAGATACAGACAATGTTACCAATATAAAATAAAAGTAAATTTCAAAATAATTTCAGGTGTTATGGGGGAACAGTTTCTCAACTAATAACATCAGCATGTGCCAATTCCAAACATACCAAACCAGCAAAGAATTTGGTCAAAAACTGAATTTCCCAGGATAGGCAGATGTTAAAGGGCAGTTGCTAAATTCCACAAACATACAACCTAAAAAAAATTGGAATGGAAGTAGTGCCTAGGTTTTTAACAGAAATTGCATATTGTGAGCCTTATAATGCTGGAATTTATGGCAATATTGCCATTCAGAAAAGGATGCCTTTAAACTGCATTGTTTATTGCCAACTGTTAATGGTATGTAGGTATGTGGGGGAACTATAAGACCATTTTACAGCACCAGGTATAGCTATAGCCTATGGCACCCATACAACCCCCTTATGAAGTTGTCCCGATATATACTGATGCCCCTCAGTATAATTCATTATGTATTTTACTGTTCTTAAATCAGCAAATCCCCCCCTCCCCCCAAAGGAAAGGAAATTAGGCCACTCTTTCCCACCACCTTATCTGATGTTTCCTCCTTGTCACCTGGAGACATTTTCCACATTCTTTAGTTCACCTATCGCAGAGTCAGAAGTGTCAGTTGCTCCTTGATCACACTTATCTTTCTCAAGGGCACACCCACTAATGTTCTTCCATGGTCAATGCTCTCCTCCTTCTCATTGCCTCTTTCTCCGAAGCCCTGATCACATTCTAGCTCCACCCCAACATTTTTCTGTTGGTCCGGGTGGCACCAAACTAGTCATTTTTCTAGCACTCTTCTTTGTGGATGAGAATACTAACGTTTGTATAAATGCTCTACAGCAAAAAAAAATCTTTGAAAGAAATTACATGAAAATAAGGGCTCACACCCTATGTATACAGAATGCTGCTACACAGTGCACACCACAAGTGCTAAAAACAAAGCTCTCTGTTGTTATTGCACCTAAAAAAAAACACCCACCATAATTACAAAAAATACTGACATTACTTTGAATATTCTCATTTTCTAGTTTGCATACTATTTCCAGTGTTAGGTACTAAGAAGGTATTGAAGCCATTGACAACCACACAACCAGTATTCGTAGAAAGTCAGCAATGGCAGCCCCATATTTCTGTCAAAAAAGATTTCCTTTTTTCCAAGAACATCAAACTAGTTGTTGTTTCCTCCAGGCAAATCTACCTGATCTTAATCCAATTTCCATTCAGGTTCTTTTTTTTTTCCCCACTATGGGCCCTTATGTATCATGCAAGGAACTCAGACGTTCGGTGCCTGTTCCTGAAGATTTTGTTAGGATTAGGCTAACTGATGATAACTATTGGAGACAATAGATATTAATAATACAGTAAATATCTTTCGCTGGTGAAATGTTACAGGACTCTATAATAGTCACCTGGTTATTACAAAGTTAGTCTAATTAAGGTATATTCCTTCTAACTACTGGTTGTCCTTTCAGATAACATTGGTCTACGCTGAGGGCATAGACTGCAGAATATGAGAATATATGTATAAGTGGTAAACCATTGCAAAAACCATACAAAAAATGTCTTGCAGTCTTTTCATACTCTCGTACAAGTTTAAGGGTTTTCTCCCCAAAATGTGTTGCAATATGTCTGTGAAGGTTCACACAGACATGCAAAACATTGTGTGGGGCTTTGATCTTGTAAACACATATGACAGCTGTCTGCCAGTAGTCAGCTTCGGTCCCCTTTACTTTCTTAGGTGCATAGGAAATGTATAGGAACGTGTACATGCACATTTGAGCATGGTATCAATAGCTCCTTTATGACAGGATAACTCAAATTTCATGATTAATGTCATTTTCTGATTCAATATGTTTATACAAGATTTGGCATACAAAGAATTTGATAACCTTTGGCGAACCTTTTGAACAAAGCATAACAAAACAGCCTGGTGTAGATAACTAGACAGTTGCAATCTAGTGGGTCTTCAAAGAGGAATAAGGATATATGAAGCAATGGGTGGACCTAAGTTACTGTATTATGAAGGATATTGATATCTGTGGTCACTTGCTAATTTTATGCATAAGGTATTTGTAGACTTGATTTCAAAGCTAGAGTAGAGCATTATAGCTTGTGGTTAGGAGATGTTGGGTTTCGGAGTAGTGTAATTTTAATAAACCTGCACAATGGGGGCATAGACACTAGTGAAACCTTAAAGAAGGTCTAACACTTCAACAATGCATGCCAAACTAAAAAAAAAGGCTGAAACTAGAGGACCTATCAGCGATAGCCATAACATCAACAGGAGCCTGTGGCAAAATTTTGGGCTGCTCAAGATTTTGTCCCTGGGCAACTTATATGATCTTGAGAAATAGCAGTAATTATAATGCAACTATAATGTGAATGGGTTGTTCTCAAGGGAAAACTATGAGACTAAGCAAAGCTTTTTTATTTTTGTTTTCTTCAGAATCCTTCTACTTAAAATGTAGAATTGTTGTTGTGAGAAGCTCTAACTGCAGATTAAGAAATCTTTACAAATACTAAATTGTATTTTCATTTTTTGACAGATTGAGCAGGACTTCATATGGAGCACTGCATCATTAATTAAAATGTATCCTGAGAATACAAATACAGGGTCTGCTATTGCGGGTCTTCTATTGAGTGCCCGCTCACACCAGATGCATTGGGGCTGCATTGTCAGCCTTGCTCAGCGCAGTCCCAATGCATTGACATGACAAAAAGCCTTGTTTTCAATTAGGTCAGTTCACATCATACATTCCAGTATTGTGCACTGAAAATAGTATGGCAAGCAATCCTTTTATTTAGAGCAGCGCGATGCAAAGCAAACCATCACATCGCAATACCACTATGGTGGATAGAACCGAATGGAATGTCACTTGTGAAATGTACCGGTATACAATTCTAACAGACTTTACTGGGTGCATGCTTGTTTTATCATACTCAGCTTGCTAAATAGCAATGGCAAGACAGCTGCCTTGTTTCTTTCCTCACAGGTTCACTTTAAATGATTGTACATGTGTACATTGATGCACACGGTCATCGTTTACTTTTGCATTGATCTCTTTTTATTCTTTTTTTTTTAATAACAGCAAGAAAGATCCTGCAGCACTATTCAGGTCTTCCTTTATTTGCCTGTTTGTTCACATTAGTAGCATGTTTTCATTGAATGTCCAGTTTAATTTTGTCTTGAATCGCCTTGGTTTTCTTTTATGCACTTTTTATAGTTTTGGTTTGTTCATTGATCAGTTGAAAATGAATCAACCACGTTAGCGCTCACACCTGTACACACTCCATGGACTCGAGCAATTTTAACATTTCTGCCTATTAATTCTGGAACACCTTTGTCATTAGGTAAGGTAACAACGTAATACATATGATTGTTTGAGACAAACAATTCTTTCTTTTGGTGATGTTGCCTTGCAAAAATGATTTTTTTTAAATGTAATCCACAGACATAAATGTAACACAACTACAAAAAGCATGCAAGAAACGTGCATGTGTGTTGAATGCAATCATTTTATTATAGTAATATGGATAAACAGACAAAAATCTCAGTTAATAATAAGCTTCAGGAACTTTAAACACAGTCAGAGACCAGCTTGCTTCCCTCCAGTGTGTACTCAGCACACAAAGCCCCAGGCACTAACATCAGTTCTTGCATATGGTGCTTGATCTATGGACAGAGTCCAAAAAAGGGTTGCTTCAAGTTCAAATGTGTTAAGGGAAGGAAAACGTAATCTATGCCAGAGCTGAGCAGCATACTGAAATAATAATAATAAGCACAAGTTTTTGAACCCTTCTGGTATAAACCTGTTGAGCTCCCAAACACAAATGTAATATACAGTATATCCAGCATCAAAAAAATTAAATGACATCAACAATGACTTAGTAACAGCACATAGTGATGGGTAATGTTTACAAACCTTAAAAGTGACAATAAACCCATGCATTCAAATACTATTAAAATTATTATAAAAACTATTAACAAAAATGTATCTTATTTGTGTATCACTCAGCTGTAGATCCTCAAATCATCTCTGAATTCGTACTGACACTGCCCTTCCTTCTGGAGCAGGGGCGGACTGGTCCGGGGGGCAGGATGGCAATTGCCTCTCCGATGCCGTGACGAACAGCCCCTTGACCCCCGCTGCCATCTGCACCCGGCCGCCCGCCGCATTCACCAGGGAGCCTCCACTGGCCACCACGGAGCCCCCACTAACCACCAGGGAGCCCCCACTGACCACAGTGGAGCCCCCACTACCCACCAGGGAGCTACCACAGAGCCACCAGTAATTATTAGGGAGCCCCCACTGGCCACCACAGATCCCACACTGACCAGCAGAGAGCCTGCACTGACCACCTGCCAGTCCGCATTGGCCACCTGAGAGCCTAATTAGGGAGCCACCTCTGCTGCACCCACACGCACCTGTGAAACTCTCTGAACTCCTGGTGAGAGCCCGCACAACTTTCCTGAGACCCTGGAGACATCAGGCAGAGAACACAGAGCAACTTAGTATGTAGCTTCATATTATTCTGCATTGCTGTAATATGTATTGCTGAGATTTGTAGTTCTCTATAGCTGATGCAGTTCTGCATTTCTGTATAATGGTATTGCTGTGAATTGTAGTTCTCTCTAGCTGATGGTATTCTGCATTGTTGTGTAATGTATTGCTTGTAATTGTAGTTCTCTATAGCCAATGCATGCTGTACAATGTATTTCTGAGTTAGTGGCAGAACTACCAGGGTCTCAGCAGTCATGCACACGCACAGCCCTGACGAGGCATACCTCCACTACCAGTGTGCTTTAAATTTCCTAAACCGATAAATACATTCACACTACTCTTACATGGATGGCAAAAGTGGCAGACAGGGGCCGGGGAAGAGGCAGAGCGGGAGGGGGGCCAAGTTGCTGCACCATGGGCTTCTGGGTTGTACTTGCCCCCTGGGCTAAAAGTTGCCAGTCAGCCCTGTTCTGGAGGGTGGCTACTTTTGTTCCCCATTGTGTTGTAAAGTAGTCTCTGCTCCAAGCTTGCTATCTTGATGATCTACAATCTCAATACAAATTAGTTAACTAGATATGAGACTGCAGTCCATCATGGGAGCGAGCTTGGAGTGCTTGCTACTTTACAACACAAGTGTTAATGGGGAAAAAAAGTAACCACCCTCCAGAAGGAAGGACAGTGTCAGCACCAATTCAGAGACCATTTGCGGATCTACACCCGAGTGATACACAAATGAGCTACATTTATGTTAATAGTTAAGGTATTTGAATGCATTTTTAAGATTTCATTACTGAGTTTAGTGTCACTTTAAGGATTGTTTATTATTTTGGCAGCACCCTCACACTCTTGCCTTGACATAAAAGCAGAAGACACTGGAGCTCTCAGTTTTGCTCCCCCAAGCTACTCTAAAACGCTCATAAAGCCAGTGACCCTGCATTGACCTAAAACTGCAACACCAAGGTGCCAAATATTAGGGGAGGCTGAGCAGGGCTTTTGTATACTAAACCATGAAACATACAGTGAACATCTGGAACAGAAAAAAAATTACATTTCCAATCCAACGTAGAGGCCTCATTGGCCTTGGAAGATTCAAACACTGACCTGTGCATTAACTCTACCAGTAGACAAGTAGGCACTCACAGGTCAGCAGCAGAGATAATCAAAGCATCAGCATTTTATTGTCAACGTTTAGATGGAGCTCAGTCCATCTTTATTAAGGAAATGCAGTATTATATCACAATATATTTGCAGTATTACAGGTGAAACTCGAATAATTAGAATATCGTGCAAAAGTAATTGCAGTAAGTGCTGCAAAAGGGGCCCAAACCAAGTACTGAGTACATATGCATGCTTGTACTTTTCAGAGGTCCGATATTGTTCTATGTACAATCCTTGTTTTATTGATTGCATGTAATAATCTACTTTTTTGAGGTTGTGGATTTGGGGTTCTTGGGGTTTTCATGAGCTGTAAGCCATAATCATCACAATGATGACAAATCACGGCTTGAACTATCTTGCTTTGCATGTAATGAGTCGCTCTCATATATTAGTTTCACCTTTTTAAGTTGCATTAGTGAAATAAATGAACTTTGCCCGATATTCTAATTATTCGGGTTTCACCTGTATATCACCATAATACAGTATTTTATTTCACAGTATTATATCATCATAATGCAGTATTAAATCACAATATATTTGACCTGAAAAGAAAATATATTAACAATGTTAATTTTTGCCATTATAGGCACAAAACAAATGTTCACAATTATTCACAAGATAAAGGTCCCTACAAATTGTTTATTAATAGACCCCCAAGTGTTCTATAGGTTTACCGCACAGTGGTTTAGTGGTTATTTCACCCCTTTCCAAAACTGGCCCTACTATAATATTTATTGTTATTATTATTATTACTATTATTATTATTATTATTATTATTAATATGCCTAAGATGGTTACCTCACCTCTGATCTACCCCAACAACAATTTGATGAGTGTTTTGAGTCCCCGCTATATAAATTATTTAAAAAAAATAATTGACAGGGACAAGGCAGCTGAGAGGTGTTTAACAAATGAAAGTCTATTACCAGTAGTGTTTTTACTGCAATTATACAGTGTCCAAGCCATACCCCCATTAAAGCCACACCTGAATAAGCAAACTACATCCATCATGGCTAGAATTTTTCTGTTGTACACTTATATGTGAGTCATGTCTTAAAGTGTTAGTACTAGGAACATTTGTTATTTCCCTACAACCATCAATCAAATTCAAACTTTCAGATTTTGTAACCTTCCAGGGCAGTTTTAGGGCTTATCTATAGACAAATTATCAATTTTATTATCATTCTTATTTTTAGTTTTGTTTGGATTGGGTCATTTTTATATTATTGTCTGTGTCCACCCTAGGCAGAGTCACCCACTCTATTTGAAACCAGGATGTAAAGTGATGGAACCTCGAAAATTGCACAGTTGTGATCAAAACAGGAGGTAAGTGGAAATCTTCCAAAGGGGACACCTGTTCTGGTGACAACTGCCTAAGAGAGAACCTTAATTTTTGCTTCCTGAGAAAGTAAAGAGAACTCCTTGCAATGGAACACAGACAGCAGGAAAAAATCTGAGGGGACTTTAATCCCTACTTACTCTAACCAAACAAAATGTTTTGGATGGAGGTACAATTTGCATCTATTTTTTGACAGTAGAGAAATAATTGCAGTTTAGAATGCTTGAGGCTCACTGTACATTACTCAATAAGCATATACTCTTGAAAAGAAACAATTGAGAACATTTATGATGTTGTCTTTGGCTTCAATGAGAAAAGAAAATTATTTATTTTACTACTTGTAAAAAATAAAAGCATAAAATCATTTGCCTACGTAAACAGCATATTAGTTCCATGCACTCTGTCCCTAGAGGGCCCAGGATGGCATGTCTGGGATACTACATTCCATTCTCTTCAAAGATGAGAAAACTGCGTTTTAAAGACTACGCACATGCTGATGTCTTGATATGTTAATGTGATTACAATCCAACACCACATCACACAGAAAATATAGCATTGTACCCGGAAACAGAGTGACATCTAATGACTGGAAGCTATTTGGGGACTCTGAAGGAAACATTTTTTTTTGCCATTCTATGATTTAACTTGACATTTCTAAAAGCTATGTTCTCAAGGACCATTGCGGAACCAACTTCATTTTTTTTGCATAAGATTATTGAACCCACATATAATTGTACAAATATAATTTAGCTGCCTATACTTAAGGTCTAATACCTTAAACTTTTACTGGATATACATAGCTGCCTATTTAGGTTAGGTCTAGGTCCAGACTGGAAAATATGGCATCTTTCTGAGAGTGTTTCTGATTCTATGTGGAAATGCACTGCAAACAAGTAGTACCCACAATGTTCTCAAATACATCTCAAAAGTATCTTAAAGTGGACCTTTACCCCCTTTAACTAAAAATCACATCAGCAGACAGCTCTGCGTGCTGATTTAAAATCATCTTACATGCATTAGTTAAACAAACTTGTTTTTCATTTACTTACAAATAGAGTTCATCTACTTACGTCCACTTTGGCACAAGTGATGTAATCGTGTCCAAGCATTGCATCCTGGGAAGGTTACATCAGCAAAGCATTGCTGGGACAATTTCCTCAACTGATATGATGTGCACCGTCACATGTCCTGGTCACATGTGCCAGAGTTCCAGGAAGTAAGGGAGATCTAGTAACCTACCCTCAGTTAAAATGACCACTGTCAGAAGACTGGGGAAGAAAAATAAGGTATCCAAAAAATACAAACTGCAGGCAATTATCTAGAAGTATCTGTTTTTATAACTAAACATTTCTAAAGGTGTCCCTCTTATTATTTTGAAGATAAGTTGAAGTCCAGCCAGGGAAATCATTCCCCCCCTTCCTAACACACAACACCCCCCTCCCCACCTTCCTGATAATCACACCAGTAAGTTAAAAGAAGCTAAGCATAATTCCTGCCTGCTTCTCAGGGGTTTAAAGGTATGTACAGGCAAGACATTGTGCCTGATATTCATTCTTGAAGTCAATTTACACTTTAGGTTCAATGGAATGGTTTCTTTAATCTAGGATAAATCTGCTGGAGTTAGGTATTTCAATCTCGTATAAATATAATGTATTTATAATGTGAAAGAGGATCTCCTACAGAAGAGAAATGTTAATGGTACACTTAAATTAATAATTACATACCAAACAGCAATGTTTCCAATAGTTCAAGCAACCTTCCCAGAAAATAAATGAGTCATTTTGTATAAATAAGGAATGTCAGGCACTAGCATGTTACTATACACAGCCATAATTTTTCTGCTGTATCGCCTTTTCAAATTTTCATTCATTATATTCTGTTTAAAGCTGCTCTCCAGGCTTAATATATTCTAGAAAAGCTCCCTTCTCATCTTCCGTAAAGAGTAAAACAAATGTATTGTTTAATATCTGGCTCGTTTGTGGAGATATTGAATGGGCTGCCAATGTACCACAACGGACCAGCGAATGCTCCTGCACATCAAATTAAAGTCCATGAATTTAGAAAGCACGTAGCACACCACGATACATGGTAATGTGTTATCATGCGTTGTGGTATGCTGCAAGAAGTAGTTCTTTTAGTGCATTGGAGGACCATTCAAAATGAATGGCACCACAATGCACTAACATGTGCATTGTACCTTATTGCAACACATAGGGCACGAGTGTAGATGGACAAATAACAGGGGAGCAAATAACTCCCCTGTCATTGATGCGGCTAATTTTATCAAGTAAACTCAAACTAATTCTAACACTACCAGTGTTCTACCATTTCGTAAACAGCTTTGATACAGTGAAGAGAAACCAAACAGGACACGGGGACCAGTTACATAAAAATGAAGGGTAAGATAAAAGAAATACATACAGGTACACAAAAATGGCACTGGAATTTAGCTTCAAGGAAATACTGTCATTCACCTCATTATCCTTGGCATGCAGCCAAATACAACAGCAATAATAATTGTAGAAAAAAAGAATACTTAAGATAAAAGCTTTCCCCAAAGATTAACAAAATGAAGTCCATGCTTCCACATTTACATATTCTCCTGTTGTTCATCCTTGAACACATATATTAGAATGACGCCTTCCCCTGACCCCTACTCAGACCCCTCCTTCTGCTACATATTTATTGGCAGGTTTTGCTGAAGTACAGAGCTGTGTGTCTTAGTCCCTGCCCAAATCAGCAAGCTCTTCTTAGCTTGGTCATACAGGTGATGGGTTCTTTCCCCATAATACAATTGGCCAAACCACAGAAGATTACTGGTTAGAGCATTTGTAAACCCAGGAACAGCATGTGATATATTGCAGCTTACCAGTCGTTAGATATGGTGACTACATTAGGTTTGCTTTTTTAGGTAAGGAACATTTTCAGCAAGTACAGAAAATACCTGTTGACCTTGCCAGAATTGCATTGTCCTTGTCACTTCCTGTGAACTGAAGATACAGTTGAGGAGTGAGCGCAGCCACCCAGGGACAGAATGTGTGTTATCTGCAAGATTGCCTGGTGAAAATAAAGGGCTAGAGGCCTGAAAAAAAATTGATTCACTCACCCCATTTCTGGACTGGTAAGCTGCAATATAGCATATATTTGTTTTAGGGTTTAGATACACTTCAACAATCAAGGGTGTTGCCTTTGTACTCCCCCTGTTCTGAAGCAATGCAAATCATGACAGTTCAACTAGATATCTCTACCACCAGTCCTACTCTATCATTATAACCTATTACAGCAAACCTCCAGACATTCAGACATTTGATTACAAACTTCTCCTTTCCTCATTTTTTTCTATTAGGTGGTCCCAACCACACATCCAGGATGCCATTGGATCAACACCTTATCAGTCCATGCACTTGGGCTTGGCTAGGTAAATCTCGTGATGTTTATCCACCTAAATAATGTGATGCCTTGAAAGTTCTTCACCTGAAGTTGACCTTTTAACTTAAGGCAAACTCAGATGAAACACGAGTAAGGCAACTCAAGATTTGGCAGAGTGATAGTGAAGCTTTACTGTGGCCTATGATGCTGAAATTCTAAAGCAAAATAAATTATGAACATAAAAATGCAGGAATTTCTAGAAATCAAATTTCATTTATTAGGAGTAGTCAGAACATTTGGATTCCAGATTATATTACTATGCTTATTGCTCTTATGCAATTTAATAACAATTACGCAGACCATGTAAATTGTGGAACCACTTATTTTTTTATTCACCTGAATATAAATACATGATTGCTTTAATCTCTGAATTATGTATTGCTCTGTGTTCAATAAAGAAATGTCGCTTTCTCTAATTCAGTAGTCACTAATTATTATTTGTATGCGCCATTGTTTTTAATATATAAATGTATATGTGAATAGTGTATATTTGCATAATTTGTTTAATTTGGAACTGATACTATATTGTTCAAATGCTCCATTAAAAAAAAAACAACATTTTCTGCTAGACATTATACAGGCAATACGTAACATTAATGAAGTGAATTACTGAACGTGAAGAACTTGCTTCCTAAATGCACATTGGTGTTTTACTGTTAGCATAAAAAATTTAAGAATGGATTGCCCTTCACAGTCTCACTGCAAATCTAATTAGTATCCTGTTGTGAAGATTATAACATCAAATAAACACATTCTACACATGAATGTTAAATAAGCAAAGTAGTCCTCACCTCTTTTAACATCAAGACACCAACATTTTGTGCTAAGCTTTTTACTGGAACTTTACTGGAACTGGAGAGTCTTGCTAGGTAAATCGTTCTACAATATAAAGTTAAACTCTAGAGAGATATAAAAGACATAAATCAGTCCAGTTATGTATTCGATAATACATCATTAAATGTATTTTTAAGTGCAAGTAGCGTAAGTATCTGAACTTGACTTGGTATCTGTCTGTTGCCATCCTTGTATAGCAAAGCTTAGACTGGGAGAGCAACCAGCAGTAAAATGAACCAATTAATTTAGGTGCTGACAAGGAATATGCTGAGAGTGAAAGAAATATGAGCTCATCACTGTACTGCTTCTTCTTCACTGTCCAGTCAATGGTTAAGGCGGGTCCATGACAGCCTTGGCTTGGAGGAAGTAGTTTGCATGATGCTGGCTGTCATTTAACCTGCAAGACTGAGAACAATTAGTAGTGGAGGAGAAGTACTATGGGAAGCACCTCTGTACTGAATGTGATTGTTGCAACAAAAGCTTTTTTTTCCGCTATCTTTTAAAGAGTTATTATTTTTTTGTGACCAGAGATCTGCTTCAAATACATGGTAAAGTGGTTCTACAGCCACCATTTTTTGAGAGAGTAGTTAGAACTGCCGTATTGCTATTTGGTTTCTGTTTATAATATTTCCCCTTATTTCCTGCCTTGGTAACAGTTGGGAACCTGTATAGAAAGTGAGGCATAACCTCTGAAGCAGCAGAGTTTAGTAAAGTTGGGAAGAGTCAGAACTTCTGTCAGCTTTTCATTGCTTTCAGAGTCTCTAAGAGTGAGATTACCCCTACTTCCAGTCAACGTGATGGTGATGGTTTTTGGGACAGGAAGTGGAGAGAAATGTTTCCAACAGACAGCATTAGAAAATGGGCAAAGCGATCTAGCTCTCTCCCATTATTTATAAAATGAAAACATTTCAAATATTAAAAATGTGGTTGGAGTTTCACCTTTAATGTTCTCTAAACAAATTCATTTTTGTCACAAATTTGACTGAGAAACAAGGTGCCTTTTGTATGCTGACCAGTATCTGATACCGGTACAGGTATTATACAAGTAAATATATGATAAAGTAGTAATATGCTGTTCCAGTCGATCCCCTCTGTGGTGCATTGACAGGAAAATACAAAATATTTCTTACTCTGTTACCTTTGTAATATTATTGTTCCTTTTTGTCTATACCTCTTTCTGACCATGAATGCATCTACTGGTTTTTTTTTTTTGACTGGCTAGATACATTTCCATACACGACGACGTTGCAAAGAAGGCTGACACTGTATTTCATTTTGTGGGATAAAATCGAAATTAAATATTACCATCACCACAACCTCGACAAGAGGCTGAAATCAATCCTGCGTACAGACTGCATTTATGTAGATATGTGCTCACTATAAACAATTTTGCTGCAAGTGATGCATCTGTCAAGAAGCAGTCTATTCAACAAGACTGTACGCAAGGCAATAAACATTCACATTAGTTGAAAGTTCAACTTATCTGGATTCATTTAACAAAGCACCATGAAGAGCAAAGGCAATATTCAAAGTGCAGTAACCCATACAGTCAATCAGATGATAATTTATACTCATTTCATACTTATCATGAATAATTATTTTCTTAATCAGCCTCTCCTGCATATATTACTACACTGAGAACAATGCAGCTGATAGAAAACACGGAAGGTTCTGAATATTTTCTAGATATGTTATACTTGGGCAGCCCATAGTTTTATAACAGAAAATGAGATACCTTAATAATATATTTTTGTATTGTATTGTATATGATTAATATGCTGTATCCCCTTTTTTGGCAACATGATTAGCTAACATAGCAGAATTTGTATTTTGGAAGTTGCCATATTGCATTGAATGTTGAAAGACCATACAATTTTCCACTCTGATAAAAGATCTATACAATGTATTAATATGTATTTAACTTTTTACATTTATATGACCATTCACTTTGGAATATCCTTTTGACACACAATTCTTTTATCTAGTCTATATCTAAAAGTTGATTCAATTTGTGGTTAGAAATATGGTACACATATGTATCTCGGACATATGTTTAGTTGAAATGTTTTAATTCTATTATTATTTTAACAAGCATGTTTACCTAATGTCAAAGTTGTGATTTATGGTGTGCTTGTATCCATCTACTAAACTAGGTAATGCAGTCCAGTCTCTGCCACCCCCATTTGATCTGGAAGTAAAAGGCAAACAGCTCACTCTATGAGTAGTCCTGCACTTGGAGGAAAGATTCTTTACATGGGATGGTCAACACATCATACAGCAGTTAAGGACTGATGCAAGGCAGCCTTTGAAAATACAGGAAGATGCTATAAAAGTCCTGTTGTACCTTTGTGGCCATATCTTTCAGAAGCATGAAATATGCAAATCATGCTTTCCAGGAATTTATTCTTCTAGAGGGACAGATGTGCTGCAGTAGCCTGTATATTCTTATGTAAGCTGTTTGAGAGAGTTTTTTGACTAGACGTATCAGGAGATGGAGGATTCATGTTCTTGCATTTGCAAGCGTCCAGGTATTAATAAGAGAAAGTTAAATCTGAAATAAAAGCTTGTCAAATGTCACCTCTTCAATGCCACCATAGAATAGCTCAAAGTGTAGCCAAACAGAAATGGGCGCCAAACCAAAAGGTGAGTCCTTTCAAGTCCTTGTTCCATTGTTCTATGCTCTAAAGAATAGGAGTGCTATTGCCCCCGAAACACATTGACTGTTTGCTGTGTGATAGAATTGTGAACAAATAAAAGCATCTTGGACTCTTTCATCCTTTGGTTTCCTGCCCATTTCTGTATGTCTACACTTTGAGTAGCTTCGGGGTCCCCATTGAGGGAGGTCTGTTTGTTTTTGGAAACTGCCTTACCAGAGCTTAGTTGAAAACTTCTTTGCAGCCTCTAGCACCTCTTAAATATTTGTTTCTGGAGACCGTAGAATAGCTAGGACACACTGACCCTGATTTGCTATGGAAGTAGAATATGTTCACTTTTAATGTGAGTTTTTATTTATCTTAATGAATAAGCTGGGGTTGTGCTGACCTCAATTATCCAATCATATACAAGTAAAAATAATGTTATGGATATTCTTGGCAAAGTGAAGTTATTGACAAAGATAATGAAACTTCACTTTCCACTGTTACAATTCAGGGTCACATGGTGTCTTATAGAGCACATAGCCTTCAATTCCCTGGGAGATAGTGGCCTTCTCAAGCTTTGCTGCTGTGATTTGTGCTCACAGTAAACATGCTGACAGTCGAAGAACACAAAAAAACAACTTTATCAGTAGGTTGCTGCACCTTCATTGTCCATTCACCAAGCTGGATCATGTTATTGACCAGTTTTCCTGTACCACTGCTGTATTGGGGACTGATGATATGACTCTACTGTTTGGAATTGGTACTTGCAACCAAGTTTGCTGCAGAGAACTACAAAATCGTTGGCAGGAAAACAGTTATCATATAAATATGTATTTATTTATTACAGGTATTTACATATTTTAATGTAGCACTTAATGTACACTTGTGCTTTGTCCAAGCAGGAGATGTCTCCTGTAAGAGACTGACTGCAAGGTTCTGATGTCAAGGACAAACTGGCCTCCTTTTTTTGACATTCTTTAAATATATTTATACCAAAGGCTGCTCTGATCACATTTCCATGTTATAAACAACAGTAAACATTTATATTTGTTTAAAAAAAAATAAGATTGGTTGTGGGTCTCTTTTAAATAATTTCATTTAAATATGTAACCTTCCAAAGTAAAATCTTATTTTGACTAATTATAGTAAGCAGTATGGAATGATCAGGTCACCCTTTGATTCATTCTGTGCTTCACTATTAAGTCTGCATAAACTTTCATTCAAACAGGAGCTTGGCCAGCAAATACACATTTACTACGTGACATTTTCAGTTTTCTCTTATGAAAACTTACTCCAGTAGTTGCAATTGACTCCCAGAGTGGTTATTTACATTTGAAATAAAAAACACTTAGCTACTTTACCTTGTATGCTTATCTTTCTGTTTGAAATTTTATTTCCATCTGAACTTGGCCCAGTCATAGGAATGCCTTTTATATGTTCCTTTTAAGCACTTTGTAAAATCTTAAAATTCATAATAGCTTATGGTAGCAATATAAAGCAAACCTGTTTCACTATGCCCTGTACGGGTAAAGTACATTTTTATGTAAAACGACTTTTAGCAGGTTTAAAGTTTGCTTACGATTAGTTGAAAGTTTGTTTAGAACTCCCAATACGATCTAATACTTTTAAAATGAGCATGTACAAACTAAGATTAGACAAAGTCCATGTCTTGTGAACCTTAAAGAAAGACCATCATTTTTTTACAAAATAAGAATGCCGGCGGCATTCTTAAAAACCAGTGACACTACCTGTGGGCAGGGCCTGATAGGGATGCTGAGTTACTACTTCCATAGCTTCAGATTGACAACAGGCAGTGGGGAGATTCTATAGACAATACACTGCCTGCTATTGGATATTGGATCTGCCCACTGCCTGCTGTCAATCAGCAGCAGAGCAGACCTTTTGGGGAACCAATATTTTAGCATCCCCATTAAGCTCTCCTCCCCCACAGAACAAGTCCTCGGTCGCTGTACCTGTTCGTGTGATAGGTGCAGTAGCCCCGCAGGGAGCTTAGGAATGATAAGTCTGTGATTTTATCAGGCTCGCTCGTGTTACGGGGCTGCACTGAGGACATAGTGTCCAGTATGGACACTCCAGCCTCACTGTGCCTCTGCATTGTAAATAGCAGTACTTGAGCCAAATTCATGTATGTGTCTCCAACAGGCACATGATTCTGGGGCAAGCACCAGCATTTGTAGTGCAGTTGCACAACGAATTCTAAAGAGTATCTAAATACATAATTTTTTTAATTTTAGATAGAGTAGAGAATGGTTCATATGCTATTCTGTGCCATCTATACCATGTTTGAGAGATTTCCCTTTCCCTACTTTCAGTTCTCACAACTGGAAGTGAAGAAATCTCTCCAAAAAGAGGAAAAACCCCTAGAAACTGCTGTCACCAAAACAGATGTCTCTATCGGATGATTTCCCTATGATTCCTGTTCTAATAATAATTAGAAATGTTGGATTTCCTTTACTTTTAGTCAAAGTGATATGGCCACCAGGCCAAACAGAAAGAGTGAATCTCCCTAGCAAGCACATAGGCAGCCATAAAGTCCTAAAAAAAGGTTTTGACTTTAGATACACTTTAATTAAATATAAGTGACAATTAAAAGAAACTATTGAACATACTGAGCCTTGAATCACGGGTGCTTGCACAATGAAGTGCAAGCACCCATGGGGGTCTATACATTTAGAATGCAACTTTTTAACCTTTACAAGTGCTATGGGACCCCTAACATCTGGGGTGCCCTGATATACAAATACCAAATTCTTCAACAAAAGTTGATGGCTGACTTTTCCCTCTGGCTTCTTCTACCTAACTACTATGATGGGCACACTCACTACCCAATAGTGAGAAAGGGGCAGACTGGAGGCAGGACTGTGCGGCATTGTCAAACTTCAATATAGTGACATCATTGGTGTGTGGCTGGTTGTGACCCTGGGACTTTTTGTGCTTTTGAGCATGGGCGAGCTCCGCCGGCGAGCATCCGATATTCCTTTTGGCTTTATGGCTGGACATTGGTAAGGAACTGTATTTAATGCATCAAGGAAAGGCAAGAGATATGAGAGGGAGCAGGTCACTTACTGACTTTTCCTGAATATGTCAACTTTTGCATATCAAAGTTTCCCTGGTTATTGGGGTCCCTGTGAGCTCAAGTTACGGAAAAGCTATGTGCACGCACCTGAGCATACCTGTGCTTCAACAGAATGCAATTTTTCGAATAATTTTTAATCGAAAAGACTAGTTTAAAATGAATTTAGCAGGTACAGAGAGTGAAGTTGAAGGTTAGGATATCAGGTCACACAACCTTAAATGTGCCATTTCTTCCAATATTTGTCATTTAACTCACCACCTACAAAGTATTTCATTCCTGCTTAGTTCCTGCAATCAGCAAGTTAAAATACATTTCTGTGATGTTCTCCTTAAAAATCTATTCACCACACACATAAAAATAGACAAAAATTTAATTTGTACTGCAGGACCTGCACTTTCTAAGTGAACCTTGTTACACAGTTAATATATAAAGCTTAATTTGCAAGAGCACACGTCAAAAGTTTGAATTTCAAAGCTTTATTCAAATTAGCTTGGATAAACAGTGTTAGGCTAAATTCACATGTTCTTGCTTCTCAAAAGCATACATGCGATGATTAGACTTCTGTATGCATGATAAACTTTTTTTTTTAATGAGGTTTGCATTAATTTCAGCGCCATGAACATGAATGGGTCCGTCTGAATACATTAGCTGAAATGTTAAGACTTTTTTTTTTTAACCAAGTGTTACAGAGCAAAGTGTGAACCCAGCCTTAGAAAAAAATAATAAAACATTTGAGCAATAATATTTGCAAGGGCTCATGGACACAGGTATATATAAATAAATAATCATATCTATAGTGAATATTGCTACCAAAAGCGTTTGCAAAGATTCTGTATGAAAAATACACGCAAGGTAATGTAAAGTGCTCACATTTATGCACTTAAAGCATTTTGAAGAGTATGCATGTAAATTAATTCTAATTAGATTAATAATTTATTTTAGCCATTAGAATGAACATACGTGTCTACGTCGTTACGCTCGTGCATTTGCACGCATATGCATGTAAGCACTGCCAGTACACTTCTCCCCGAACACAGTTTTGGTGCATTTTTTTCTTTATGTCCCTGAATGCTGCTCTAGATGGCAGATCTAAACATCACAATGTGATTGGAGGAATTGGCTATCATAGAGCTGCAATTAGAGGCATAAAATAAAAGTACAGATCTTAAAGCAGCATTTTTTTTCTTCCGTTTGCATGACCCCTATTTGTTTATACAAATGTATTTGCTTATGAGACTTTGTTTACAAATAGCATTGGAATGATAAATATTCATTCACCCTCGGTTATTCTTTCTCTCCATGATTTGTGTTATTTTGAAAACCTCTGCCAGTAATACTCATTTTTGCCATGAGATCATCTGTGAGAGCTGGGAAAATCACTGACATCCTTTGTACAGCAGAAATGTTAAATCAACCCCATTGTAGAAATAAAAATGCCAAAACAGCTGTTGCCTGTAAAAAAAAGTGCCTTAGTGCCTACAACACTGAACACTGCTCTAATCACTAGAACTGGTCCCTCAAAGTCTGCTGGGAAACTAACGCTTCTGGGAGTGTCTATCAACTGGGTTCCCCACAGCTCTCCTGGTTCCTCCTGCTGACTTCTCCTCTAGAGCTGTCTGTCTACTGGGTTCCCCACAGCTCTCCTGGTTCCTCCTGCTGACTTCTCCTCAGGAGGTGTCTATCTACTGGGTTCCCACAGCTCTCCTGGTTCCTCCTGCTGACTTCTCCTCTGGAAGTGTCTGTCTACTGCGTTACCCACATCTCTCCTGGTCCCTCCTGCTGACTTCTCCTCTGGAAGTGTCTGTCTACTGGGTTCCCCACAGCTCTCCTGGTTCCTCCTGCTGGCTTCTCCTCTGGAAGTGTCTGTCTACTGGGTTCCCCACAGCTCTCCTGGTTCCTCCTGCTGACTTCTCCTCTGGAAGTGTCTGTCTACTGCGTTACCCACAGCTCTCCTGGTCCCTCCTGCTGACTTCTCCTCTGGAATTGTCTATCTACTGGGTTCCCCACAGCTCTCCTGGTTCCTCCTGCTGACATCTCCTCTGGAATTGTCTATCTACTGGGTTCCCCACAGCTCTCCTGGTTCCTCCTGCTGACTTCTCCTCTGGAGGTGTCTTATCTACTGGGTTCCCTACAGCTATCCTGGTTCCTCCTGCTGACTTCTCCTCTGGAGATGTCTATCTACTGTGTTCCCCACAGCTCTCCTGGTTCCTCCTGCTGACTTCTCCTCAGGAGGTGTCTATCTACTGGGTTCCCACAGCTCTCCTGGTTCCTCCTGCTGACTTCTCCTCTGGAGGTGTCTATCTACTCTGTTCCCCACAACTCTCATGGTTCCTCCTGCTGACCTCCTTTTACCACCCTCTCCTGCAGTGATGGGACCCAGGAAACATACACTTCCAGGAATGTTGGTCTTCCAGTAAATTTGGGGGTTCCAGCTCTAGTGATCAAAATATGAGTATTCTGTTACAGGAAACAGCTGTTTTAACAACTGTGTTGATTTTTGGCAGCAAGGTTGCTTTAAATCATCTTTTCACCGAACAACACAAAAGTAAGGGATTGCAATATTCCAGTCTAGTGATGGCTGCCATTGTTGTCTTTTTTCAGACTTTCTTTTGCTTTTTGCACCTAGTGATCCTGTCAGTCACACAATTACAGGTGCATTGTCACCCTGGAACAGGACTGCAGAACAACCTCCCCCGCTGCTCTTATCTATAACACAGGGGAGGTGTGATCCACAATCATAGCTGGAAACAATGTAACTGATAAGAGTAAGCACAGGCAGAGAGTGCAGGAAATTATCAACATATTATTCCTGGCAGGATCACATTGTATTATTTGCTCTAATAAAGCAGATATGACAAAACATTTTCAATTGTATATTTTTAACAGACCATAAGGGAGCAAACCATTGTTTGTTGTTATGGTTTACAAACACCTTAACTTTGCAAAATATAATTCTCAATATGGTATTATTTTTGTTGGTAAGTATTAAGCTCTGAAAACCTTTTCAATAATGAATCCAGATCAAAAAAATATACATTGTCCACCAAAGTATTTTGTAACATTTTTGCCCTAGCACTTATAGTAGTCATGTTTCCAAACAGCTCCAACTCTCTCAGCTCAGCTTCCCTGAACTTCCTGTCCAGTACCCTAGAACAGGATATCAGGACCAGTGCTCAGGGGAGCAGCTGATTCTGCCAGAAGCTAAAACTTTTGAACATCAAGAAACAGCATCCATTGTAAATGATTGAATCAGCATTTAAGATAGCTGAACAACCTTTTTTGGTAAATTCCAAATCTGTCCCACTTCCTCCCACCACCCTGATTTCTATTTGTTAACGCAACATAATGGGTAGCCAGGCTGTATAGTGGAGGTGGAGTCTATAGAGACAGAGATTGGCCTTTTTAGCTCGTTACTATTTGCAAAATTGGGCACCCTGGGTTTGAGGCTTCATCTCACATCTGAGCGATCCTAATTTGTGCATGATCGCCACGCAGTCGTGGAAACGTGCGCAAACCACACTTGAGGTAACATTCATTCCTAATGACCACCAAACCCAGCTAGCAATCTGCGCAGTTTTGCACGGCATTTCCGCGGATGCAAGCACATAAAAAGGTGCCGCTCGTTGCACAAAAAGGTGCATGAGCCTTTTTACCTTGGTTGCCGCGTGGATATGACCCCATGGGGCCATGAGCAAACGTGCATGTATGCACGGTCCCGGGCCGCCCATATGTGAACCAGGCCTTACAACTATTAAAGTAACTGCTGGTAGGCTATAAAACAAAACATATGCTTCAGTTAAAGCACCGGCGTCTACTGTCTACTGCTTGTATGATTGCTGCTGGTTGTTACTTTTGCTTTTTGCTGCCCCTTAGAAATCAGTGACTGTATGTGTTTATACGCCAATACTTGTGTAAAAATGCATAAAGACATTTGTTCCTGGATGTACACAGTCTGCATCAAAGGCCTTTCCTGTACATGCAGAGCCCCCCTTTGCATCTGGAGCCTCCTTCACATCAGAGGCCCCTCCTTCACATTAGAAGCCCCCCCTTTATATCAGAACCCCCCACCCTTCACATTAGGATCCCCTTTACATCCATGTCCTCCCTTTAGCAAAAAAAAAGGATGGCACCCCTGACAAAGCCAGAAGGAACCCTGGATGAGAAAGACTGCCATAGGTGATTTCAAAATTGACAACTGCAGTATGTTAATATTGCATTGTAGTAGGTGTTAAATATCAATCTTTTTTTTGCTTGGTATGTTCTTGTGCTGAAACTGAAAATATGTTTTTTGTCCTGTGCTAGGAAGCAGTCGGCTGTGAGTTCTTAATGTTGGAGGTCACATCGCTTAGGAAAGGAACAAACAGGAGGTTTTTAGTACTGATCAGGGATAAATAAATAATTTGAGATCAAAACTAAACAAAGCAACCTTTAAAAACAATGTTTGTTGCGGTTCCAGGGAAAAGGGCAACAGAACACCTTTGGGACGTCCACTTCCCTGTGCAAAGTAATGTGCATATCAGTTGGCTGCCTATGTTACTTTCTTGTTTTTTCTCACAAAGTACTCAATGATCATAGATTATCTCAAGGTGTGGTTACAGAGCATGGAAATAGCAAATGACTGTAGTGACTTTGACAAGGGCCAAATTGTGATAGCTAGATTCTTGTGGGATGTTGCCAATCTGCAGTGATCAGGACCTGCCAAAAGTGGTCCAAGGAAGGAAAACCGGTGAACCGGTGACAGGGTCATGGGCACCCAAGGCTCATTGATGCACATGGGGAGTGAAGGCTGGCCCGTGTACTCCGATCCAATAGAAAAGCTACTGTAGCTCAAATTGCTGAAAAAGTTAATGCTGGTTCTGATAGAAAGATATGTGAACACAGTGCATCACAGTCTGTTCTATTTAGGACTGCGTCGCTGCAGACTGGTCAGGGTGCCCATACTGACTTATGTCCATCGCCAAAAGTGCCTACAAAGGGTATGTGAGCATCATAATTCTATTACAGAGCAAAAGAAGAAGGTGGTCTGATGAATCACATTTTCTTTACATCATGTGAAAGGCTGTGTGCATGTGTGTTGCTTAACTGGGGAAGAGATGGCACCAGGATGCACTATGGGAAGAAGGCAAGGCAGCGAAGGCAATGTTCTGCTAGGAAACCTTGCGTCCCGCCATTTATGTGGATGTTTTTGTCTTTGACACATACCATCTACCTAAACATTGTTGCTTACTAAGTACACACCTTCATGGAAATGGTAATCCCTGATGGAAGTGGTCTCTTTCAGCAGTAAAAGGCGCCCTGCCACACTGCAAAAAATGGTTCAAGAATGGTTTGAGGAACACATCAACTAGTTTTAGGTGTTCACTTCATGGAATGACCTCCAAATTCTCAAGATCTCATTCCAATTGAGCACTTGTGGGATGTGCTTGAAAAACAAGTCCAATCCATGGAGACCCCAACTTGCAACTTGTAGAACTTGTAGAACTTAAAGAAACTGCTACTGACTTGGTGCCAGATACCACAGTATAACTTATATAAGTATAACTTATATAAAGTATAAAGAAGTCTAGTGGAGTCCATTCCTCGAAAGGTCAAGACTGTTTTGGCGGCAAAAGGACCTACTCAACATGAGGCAGGTGGTCATAATGTTATGGCTGGTAGGTGAATATCTACCTATTAAAGTGAACCTATGCTTTGACTATGCACTGCAAACATCAGGTTGACTTTAAAGCCTGCTCCTACAGCATCCTATACTCCCATTTCCTTCACCCCCTCTCTTCTGTGTGATTCTGGGGCAGGGGCATCCCGAGGCTGGGTGTCACCCGGTCTCCAGACTAGGTGACACCCCGCTGTGTTGTCATCGCGTATGCGCGTGGCATCACCAAGCATGTGCGCGATGACGTCATGTGAGGTATGCCACCGGGTCCCCTCCTCTCTCCTGACACTGTCGGGCGAGGTGACACCAAAATGACTGTCAGTCATTTTGGTGTCACCCGGGCGCGGGCCTCACCCCCCGCGCCCCCCTTGTGACGCCACAGTTCTGAGTGCAATCAGAAGAAGCCCCATGAAAGCTCCAAGTCAGCGCTAGCCAGAGCTTACACAGGGCAGATCAGTCTCTACCTGTGTCTCAATGACAGCACTGGTGCCTGTGCAGCCAGTTGCAAACAAAAGCATTGTTATTTGAGAGTAGGGATGAGCGAGTCTCATGCATGGGAGGCGGAGGATCTTGATTTCCAATTCTGCCCATTTGTAAGGCTAATAAGTAAGCGATTTTAAAACAAAAGGCATGGGAACTTGTGTACTGCCATGGGCAAGATGGACCAATACCAAAAATTAAAAATACTATATGGCTATAGGGCTACAATAAAATTATAGAAATATTTTAAATTACATGTTAAAAGCTGAGCTCCAGCCTTACCTTCAGTCTTGCACATGTACTGGCTCCTCTTCTGTACTGAAATCGCTTTCACTGCACACTTTGAGGTTTTCACAATGTGCATTAGAAGCTACAGCAAGTCAGATAGAGCCTCATTTCCTGGTAGGAGGAAATCCAATATCATCTGACCCTTTCCTCCACAGCTTGACTGTCCTGGTCCTTTCATTAATTGGATTTCAGTTATTTGAAAGAAGAACTCTTCCAGGCAAAAGTGTTCTTAACCCTTGCAGTGGGGCTACCCCCGCACTGCTAGGATTAAGTGCTAATTTTTGTCTAGGGGCTAATAAAAAACAAATGTTATACTCACCCTGAGTCGGCTGCTGAGGCGGCTGCCTGCTTCTCTGGTCATGGAACCCTCTCTCCTCCTATGTTGCAGCTTTGGAATATTCCTCGGCATCCTCACATCTATACACTGTCAATACACTGTGTATAAAACGTGATATTTTACAGGACCTTAGACCACATCAGAGGAGGGGGAGAGATGCTGGAAGGACAGGTCTAAGAAGAAGCCAGCTTGGAGGATCGGGTGAGTATAAAAAAATGTTTTAAACCTAGACGGAAAGGAGCAGTTAACTTTTGCAGTGGGG
>NW_017306772.1:1039164-1062663 GCF_000935625.1 Nanorana parkeri | reverse complement strand
GCATGTAAAAGCAGGCTGCCTAGGAATGCCCTCTCCTCCAGACTGATAGCCCCCCATCAGGGCCGGACTGGGACTAAAAATGGGCCCGGGCATTTTAGACTGAGCAGCCCAATCACGTGACCACTGACAGGCCCCACCCCTCACAACAGGGGGCGGAGCCAAACATAGAAGCGCAATCGAGGGTCAGGGCCAGCCACTAGTAAGTACCGGAGGGCTACAGCTGACACACAAGGTTTACTACAACCAATACACAAACCTTGCAACAATATAGGAAGCTTGCTATAGAGAATATCTGTAAAAAATAAGTCAAGGCAACTGGACTTGCTGTATTTTACTTGAAGACGTTTCACTGGTAATCCAACCAGTCGAATCAACGCAGAAGTCAGTGGAGATCAGCGGTGTGATGCAGAGTACAGCAGTGCGATGAATAGTGCAGAGGTCAGTGGTGTGCAGCGTTGTGACGCACAGTGCTGAAGTCAGCGGTGTGACACAGAAGTCAGCAGTGTGATGCAGAGTGCAGATGTCACCGGTGTGACGCAGAGGTCAGTGGTGTGACTTACAGTGCAGAGGTCAGAGGTGTGACTTAGACCGGAACTAGGTGTGACTTACAGTGAAGAGGTCAGTGGTGAGACGCAGAAGTCAGAGGTGCAACGCAGAGTGCAGAGATCAGCGGTGTGATGCAGAGGGCAGAAGTCAGCGGTGTGACTTATAGTGCAGAGGTCAGTGGCGTGCCACAGAGTCCAGCGTTGTGACGCACAGTGCTGAGGTCAGCAGTGTGATGCAGAGTGCAGATGTCACCGGTGTGACGGAGAGGTCAGCAGTGTGATGCAGATGTCAGTGGTGTGACTTACAGTGAAGAGGTCAGAGGTGTGACTTAGACCGTGACTAGGTGTGACTTACAGTGAAGATGTTAGTGGTGGGAAGCAGAGGTCAGCAGTGTGATGCAGAGTGCAGAGGTCAGCTGTGTGACTTACAGTGCAGAGGTCTACGGTGTGATCTACAGTGTCTACAGTGCAGAAGTCAGCAGTGTGATCTACAGTGCAGAGGTCAGCAGTGTGATCTACAGTGCAGTGGTCAGGGTGTGATGCAGAGTGCAGAGGACAGCGGTTTGACTTACAGTGCAGAGGCCAGCGGTGGTGGGGAGGGGGTTCTAGACTCAGGTGAAGCCTCCACCCCAGCATGATGCCCAGCTGCCTACTTGTGCCCTCACTTCAGGACCCGCTCTTTCTCTGCCAATGGTAGTCCTGCAGTCTTATTCCTAGCCTATGGCAGCTGAAGTGGACGGAGGAAGTTGCAGGTGGCCCCAGAGGAGCCCGACTATTTAGTGGGCTTTCAGAAAGGCAGCCGGTGTTCTGTCGAAAACTCCAACTCGTCAAGATCTCCAACGACCTGACTTGAGGTTCGGCCTAGAAGGCTGTACTGCACGTGGGCCACCCGCAGCATTTCCCTACACACATACTACAGAGCAATAAAGTATTAAAATAAACTACGATCACACTAATCCAGCACGTTATTAATCTGAGTGCCCCACTCAATATGGGCGCAAGCAGTGGCCATATTGAGTGGGGCAATTTAGATTAATAATGTCCTGGATTAGTCTGACCCTAGTTCATTTTAATATTTATTAAAATCTATAGTATGTGTATTTTTGAAATGCCGTGGGTGGCCCAAGTGCAGTACAGCCTTCTCGGCCAAACCTCTTACTTCTAAGTAAGTCAGGTCGTTGGAGATCTCAGAAGTTGGGACTTTCGATAGAACTTCGATAGAGCTTTTCTCCTCCTGATTAAGGATGGGCTCGGGCGTGTTCGCAGCTCCACGTGCAGAGCCGGCCAGGAAGCTGACAGCGTGCAGCGCCAATCAAAGGTAGCTCTTTTTGGTGGGCTGTGCAGAATCTATGCTGGGCTCTGCCAGCACAGTCCTCTTACCTTGCACGGCCTGACCCCTTTGGAACACGGCCTCCTTGTCCTTGGCACCTGATTGGATGGCCTCCTCATCCTGTAGCGCCCCGACACGGTCTCCTTGTCATCTTCGCCGCCCGACTGGAGCCACTCGACAAATTTTTTTCTCTCATGGGGGCCGCTTGCCACATTTCATACTTTAAAAGAAAATGTAACTATATCCAGTTTAAGTACTACAGACACCAATATACACACAATAAGGTCCTATTCATATCTGTAGGTTTAGGTGTGATTAGGGATTCCTGCGTCAGAAACTTGCGTTTTACTGCATCAGGAATCCCTAATCTGGCATTTACAAGTGACAGCTGTCACCTATTCAGGTTAACGATCAGGTGACAGAAGTTGCATGTAAACGCCTGCACACAGCATGTAATTGTATGTGATATGATTACATACGGTTAGAAAACACTCTCCCTGGATGCACAATAGATGCGTCCAGGGAGAGTGATTGATTCCTAACTGAATGTAAACATATCACATATCTTTACATGCTGTGTGCAGGCGTTTACATGCAACTTCTGTCACCTGATCTTTAACTTAGGTTACAGGAAAACGCAAGTTCCTGATGCAGAAATCCCTAATTGCACCTAAAATAAAGGTGTGAATGCAGCCTATTACAATCATTTTTTTCACAATCCTTTCGGCCAACGTTCACTGAAAGAGTGCTGGCCGCAAGGATCCAAGTGTCGGTGCAGATTCAGCTACAAGGTCTGCATCCGACAGAGATGTAGACCATGTCCGCAGCTGCGATGCCTCCTGTCAGCTGGGGGGGGGGGGCGTCGGCATTGATTTGCATATGAAAATGCAAATTTTTTCACAGTCTTTTAAAAAAGCAAACTAATTGTCTGACTCCTTAGAGATCTGAGTGGTTCGTATTCTATGGTGCCATATGTTCACTGTAAATGTTAACACTTCTAATTAGCCGCATTGTTTGTCTTTTCAATTTTTTTGCAGCAAACAAAATAATGTTGTAATGAATTGAAATGAGGAAGAAACCCCCTCAGTATGCAATCAACACCAGTCACATAATTACTCCTTAATCCAAACACTTTATTAGGTAAATCAAGAAATTTAAAGCAGAATTCTGGCCAAAGATAGGATAAAATAAATAGCCCATTAAAAGATCAAGTAATGAAACCAGCTTTTACTGCAGTATTCACCTTCAATCCAGAGGTGTTCCCCACAGTACTTTTTCCGACACTAGACATCCTCAGTCTGATGGCCAGCATCATTCAAACTACTTCCTCTGAGCCCAGGTCATCCTAGGCTGTGACTGGATAGTGGAAACAGGAGCAGAGCAGAGCCCATCTACTGATCACTCTGCTTTCTTTTCCTATCAGCATGCTTCTTGTCAGCACCTGAACTTTGTGGCTTTTTGTGCTGCTTCTTCTTCTCATACTCCATCTTTGCTGTACAGGGACTGCTAGAGGCATATACCAGGTTCAATCATCAGGTACTTACACTGCTTGCATTTAAAAAATACATTTAATTATTTATTAATGATAGGGATGAGGTTCAGGTTCCCTGGTACCATGGGTTTGCTGCGAATCCTGGGTGTTTGGAATTTGCGGTCCCAGCTAAATAATGTGGGAATTCTCCAGACTAAATTCTGTGTAACCATAATGAGGTTTGAGCTTCATATTGATATAGGTGTTTGAAGGTAACATGGTTCACAGGGCATATTTCCTAAATGTTCTTGGCTGCAAAAGTTTTTTCCAGGCCTTTTTTTTAAAAAACAGATTTTCCATGCTCTATTGAAAGCCTATCCACACTCCAAGTCAAATCAAGTAAAAAGGCATTTTAAAAATAAAGCTGTTGCTAAAAAAAAATACTTACCTTGCTTCTGATACTTTCAAGAGGCATGGGTGATGTTATTCTGCCTCACTGCTGTCTCGTAGGATAGCTGAACACTTGAAATCCTGCAAGAATGCACTCCAGACCATTGCATGGAAGGTCTACATTAAATGGTGACTAGGGTGAAATATGTCTGGGCAATGTCCATTAGCAAAGAAGCTTATAGTTTTCTTTGGGAGAACATGTAACAAAGAATATAAACCACTTTGTGTGCACCAAATGCCTTTGACGACCCAGTGATTATATCATATTAGATGACCCAGCAGGTCCACCCACTACACCAAACTAGTATTTCAAGTGTAAATTGTGCCAGTTCCAGTCAGTGGTACATTCTTGACACCCAGTAGTCCATTGAAATGAACGCTTGTAAGCGTTTCAGTTACAGCCTTGCCCTCCCTGCCCATGTTTGCTTGACCAGATGGCCTTACAAGAAAAAAAGAAATATATTATTAATAAAATAAAAAGTAAAAACTGTAAAAAAAAAAGTCTGTACATTATGTTTATAAAAAATAGTAATGGCAGCTGGAAAAACGTTAATGTAATAAATGATGCATAGGTCACTGACTAGAGGAAGGGCTGTTTTCGGCAGCAAGTATGGAAACAGTTAACATAGTAAGCTGGCATACAGGCCCTGAACATGTGAATATTTGGGGACATTTGTTTACTCCCACTTCAGAAAAACCTGACATCGGATAGGTTGTTACTAGAGATGGTGGGGTATGGATATTATTGAATGCTGCTTTGAGTTTGGCACTGCATTTTTGCCAGGTGAGCATTAGCCGGGTATAACCATCTAAAGTGACCCCAGACCTATCTGGCCTAACAAAGGAACTCCTGGAAGCTAGGGTACTTAATTATGAAGTTCGGTACCACTATATTGAGGACCATGTACCATGTAACAGACAAGGTACATGGGTGATTTATCCAGGGCAAGGGCAACCAGCAGGTTGATGCTGTTGTCGTATATGGCCTTGTCTGACTAAAGATTGCATGGATTCAGCCACCTCTCAGCCTGGGCCTGGAGATCTCCCAGCAGCTCTGGCTCAGAGCATTGGAGTATGAGGTCAGTGAAGAGGAGGGCAACAGGTGACTGCATTGTCACCATCGTACAAGATCCGGTACCACCAGCAAAAGCAGTGTGTCCTGTCCTGGAAGATTGACCAAGTGTGCCATTAAGGATCTTTAGCATCACTGCCAATGCTTACTGGGCCACATGTTTCGTGGTCATGTGTTCCCTGCTGCTGCAGGGACACAGACACATTCTCTTACACATGTTTGTGGAGGGCAGGTATGCCTTTCTGGGCAAAATAATGGCAGCTTGCAGGGACATTTTTTCTTCTGCTCCAGCAGCAGATATATTAAAAGAGGTTCACACTGCAGAGCTTTGTGTACAAGCCCTGGTGATAGTAGTGGCCTGTACCTGTGGGACAGTGCCAATGGATGGATTAGGATGGCTACTCCCTCCAGTCCTCTGCAAGCTGTTCCTGCCCCTGAACAAAATCCTCCCTCACTGCTATTCTGCCTCCCCCTCAGAACTTTCCTCCTCTCCAATCAGTGGCACCCATCAACGGTCTGCTATATCATCATCCATCCCCTGCTAATCGAAGAAGCCAACTTGACAGTAAACTCCATCTGATGGAGCATGCCTGCTTCTTGCTGTTCCCTGTCTGATGCCCCCTGACTGCTGCTGTTGCTGCACCTTCCTTTCCTTCAATTGTCATTGCACTAGCTTCCTCATCCTCAATCCTCAATATCTGATAGGAGGAATGCTTGACCGAGTTCATCCTCCTGCAGCAAGTCAGTTATCAAATAATCTCGCCGACTCCTCATAGCCAGTTTTCAGGGCTTTGGTGGTATTAGCAGCACTCGCAAACAACTGGCTGCTCTGCATCTGGGAGGACAAAAGCTTTGTCAGCCACTTTATGACCTCCTGCATATGCTGTGGCTGAACATCATGGCCAATCTAAGACAGAAAAGATAGTCGTGCTGTGACTCGTTTAGCGTTAGCGTTTATAACAATACCCTTTGAACAGGATTCAATGATGAATGCATTGTAGCAATGTTGTTACAATGTATTTGATTGTAGGGCTTGGTTCTTTGATCTACAAGTATATGTAAAGCCACAACATTTTCTTTAAAGTAAAATTGAAGTCTTGTTTTTTTTTCTACATATATCTACTGCTAGCAAGCAGTAGATATATGCCACAACATTTAAAAAAAAATAAAGTAAGTTGTCAAATAGGTCATTACTTACCTGTTTCTGTGCCGCTCGCTCCCGGCTGCAAAACTCAGCTTCCCAAATGGCCGTGCAGGAGGAAGTGTGTGCGGGCGCATGTGCATTCAAAATCACCGAAGGGGAGAGGAGAGATAGTATAAGTGAATGCACGCAGCCTGGAACGTGCATGCAGGACAGACTCCGGGACACAGAAGACATAGGAGTCTGCGCTGGATCAGAGAGCGGCACCAGCACTGGAGGAACTGATGGAATCGAATGGAAGGAAGATGTAATGGAAGGAATATGTTCACATCAAGAGGCATCACATAAGGTAAGTCCTTAACCCTTTCGCTGCCAAGGACGTACGGCATACGGAGGTACAAAAGTGCTTCCGGCTGGCAAGCTCAGTATGCCGTACGGACCGGGCATTTACAGTTCTACTATAAGCTCATGGTCGCTTTAGCGACCATGAGCTTATAGTAGAACTGTTCCCCGGACTGTCCCCTTCAAATTAATAGCTGTCATCAAGCCGCTGATGACTGCTATCATCAAAAATACCGGGCGCCCCCGCTGCTCCGGCGGCCAGCATCTGGAGTCTCTCAGCCACCCCAGGGAGGGATGAGAGACTCCATGGATCCGTAATAAAATCAACGGCGGGGGAGGGTGCTGGGGAGCAGTACAAGTTTCAGGATGGCTGAGCGGTGAGGAGAACGGAGCTGCTGTCATCCTGTCAATTTCCAGATGACAGCAGATCTGTGCGTGGCCGAGCGGGGGATCGATAAGTATCATTGATATTTACCGATCCTCTGTGCAGCACAAACACCGGAGTGATCGTGTGATCACTCCAGTGTTTGTAAATAACTGGGGACATAAGGCAGCCGTGTGAATAACCAACCCGAAGTAAAGTGAGCCGAACGCCGTTCGGCTATTCACTTCAGGCTTGTACAGCTGATTTCAGCCGTACACCGACTGAAATCAGCCGTACAACGGCTTACTGCGGTTGGGTTCGGGTCGGCCGAAGTGCAGAAGGAGTTTGACTCCTAATCCAACATCTGGATCTGAACTGTCATTACACACTGAGAACCCGGCGGAGCCGCCGTGATATCATGGCAGCATCGCCGGGTTCTCAGTGTGTAATGACAGTCCAGCGTCCCCTGGTTACTATGTAACCAGGGGATCTACCCTCCCGGCCCCTCCCAGAGCCGGCGGTCATATCAAAGCCAGCTGCGACAAGCTCTCATGACAGTCCAGCTTCCCCTAGTTAATAGGTAACCAGGAGATGCTGAACTGTCATTACACACTGAGAACCTGGCAGAGCCGCCGTGATATCACAGCGGCTCCGCCGGTTCTCAGTGTAATGACACCTCAGCGTCCGTGGTTAGCTGCTAACCAGGGGACGCTGATCTGTCTCTGCATGCAAGTGGCCGGAGCCAACCGTGAGATGATGGCTGGCTCCGCCAAGCTGTCAGTAGCAGGTTGTCGGCCAGCCATTCCAGCTTCGGCTTTCACCTCGGCTCAGTCGAGCCGAAGCATATGCCTTCAGCTCGACTGAGCCGCTCGGCCAACTTCGGGAGCTGTACGGGCTCAAGTGAATAGCCCGTACAGCAGCCCTTCGGTTCTACTCAACCGAAGGTGTCCTGGGGCCGAAGCTAGCCGAAGGATCAGCCGAAGCTATGGCTAGATCCTTCGGCAGCTTTGTGAATAACCCCCATAGTACTATGTGTCCCCAGTTATGAATGAACAGGCTGTGATTTACATCACAGCCTGTTCATTCATGAATTTCTGAATGGGGAGTAGCACTCCCTATGGAGGCTTCTCCCCATTCATAAACTGCTTGATAGTAAATATTTTACTATCAGCAGTTTCTGAATGGAATGGGAAGCCTCTGTACTGAGTGCTTCCCATTCATTGAGTGAGCTGAGGCAGCAGAAAAAGAAATTGAGGATTTGGTGTCCTCAATTTCTTTCTCTATTTCAAAAGTGAAATGTCAGGGATCTATTTAAACCCCAGAGATTTCACCGTAGCCCTCCCCCCTCCCCCCAACAGTAAAAAAATAAATACAAAATTATTAATAAATAAATAAAAAATGTTAAAACAAAATACAATTTTTTTTTTTAAATAAAAAATGTGTAAAACAAAAAAGAATAAAAAAAGCACAACCCCTCCCTCCCCCCACATAACACACACATATTGTGGTGCACACCATGCACATGCGCTGCAGTGCGTTGTTAGAACGCATCGCAGTGCATGATCTTTTTTATTTATTTTTTTTCTTTAAAAAAAAACATTAAATTAACTGTGGCAGCGCATGGCAAAGCTTTGTGACTCATTGCCATGCGTTGTGATACCTTGTGTTGCAATTAAATATACACCTGTATCATTTTATCACAACACAAACACCAAAACAATTTTTTACATAAGTCGATTATTTACAGTTTTGCATACCTTCATTTTTTTACCTTTTCGCAAAAAGGCGCAATTACAAATTTGCTAATATTTGTTATTTATTAACTCAATACAGTTTTATCTTTTAGATTTAGTCAGAAAATAATTTTTTTTGTGCACGGATACTGATTTTGGTGTGTTTTAACAATTGAATTGTGTATTTTTATCGGTTTAATATTAATTTGAGAAACATTTGCGCAATTATCGCAGGGCCTACAAATTTAGTATCACCATCTTTTTATTCTACCGGGCCTGCGCTTTCAGAAAATATATGGTTTGGGGGGTCTTTTACAAACGCTAGCAACGCAGCAGTTGAAAATCAAATCAATAGGAACAAATTGCAAAAATGGCTTGGCCAGCTGATTTGAAAAATGTCCCGGAGGGCTTGGCAGTAAAAGGGTTAAAGCAGCATTGGGGAAATAAAAAAATTAGCCTTTAATGTCACTTTAACTATTTCCTAATCCATCTAAAATGTAACAAATAGTTTTGGCTTCAGCTGTTCTTTAATGTAAGCTCCAGTAACCTCATAAGTGTAAGAACCCCTCTGCATGCCCATATGTAGGAGCATAGTATACTTCTTTCCTCTGACAGGATTTTTCCTCTGCCATTACATATTAGCCAGCAGCTACGTTCCTCTTGTGCTGCTGCCCCTTTGGGCTCTACAGTTTAGCTTCTCCTGATGGTGTGGGGTACAGAAATGGGCAGGCAAACAGTTCATCTGCAAGTGCTTACTACACTTCTGGCACCTTTATTGCCTTGCAGTCAGGGAGGGTAGATTATTTTAGTGTCTAACAAAGGCTGCCACATGCCCAGTGCTCATGAAATCCAGCAGGGAGCCAGGGAAAATTGATGCCAGGCCCTAGAGATACCACTAGCTGCAATCAATACCACAGAGGCTTTAAATAAATTGCAGAGGTTCACACTCAGAGCAGGGGCCCTGGGAGCTGAGAAGACCTTCATGCTAGAGTCACAATTCATTAGAAGGAAATAATGTCAAACCTTTTCCTTGTGAGGCTGCACAGTCTGTGGAGATGGAATATTCCGCCCTACTTCAATGCAATCAAAGGTTCATCATCATCTTCTATCAGAGTACACATTTAGTCATATCCACATAAGTTCTGCCATTCCACACGTCCTTGGGGGACATTTATCAAGCAAATTACCAACATAATTAGTCACAAATCAGGCTGGCTCTTTTCAGCATAATCTCTGCGGCAGGTTTACAAACCTGCATGTCTGCTTTTGTGGGCAGCCAAGTGTGACAGTTTTCAAAGTTCTAAGACAGATTTGTTACTGAAAATGCGACAGATTTTCACTCTAAACAGTCTCATTATTAAGTGGTCCGGATTAGGTTTTATTCTGTCACAAAGCTACTTTCGAGCAGCTAGAGAAAGAATTGATGACTAATGCTGTAATCTTGCAATAAATCTGTTTTACAGATTATCTCACTGCCCCGGCTTAGCATTGCTTTGCCATGCATCAGAATTGATAAATGTACTCCCTTTTCTTTCTCATGTTTTGCACCCCTCATCTTTGCTGCCACCCTACCTAGTTATTTTTTATGTGCTTACTACTTATTGGCTAGTTTATGTCTGATCACTGTATCATACTACTGCTCCATTAGATCGGTTTAACTATAAAACGTACAGGGTTAACTATAAAACGTATTTGTTCTGCACTTTTAGAAGCTTCACATTTTCAAATCCTGGGACAGAATGAAGGACAGTTTTCAGCTGGTATCTGTATCAGGAAGATGGGCATAGTATCTGTTGCTATCTCTGCTGCCTAGTTTGCATACCACTAATCAATGTTGTTATGTGGTTGTGGTAAAGTGTAATCTGACTGTTTTAACAAAAAAAAATTATTTCCATTATTTATATAGTGCTGACATATTACTAATTGCTTTACAGTATACAATGATTATTATTATACAGGATTTACAGGATGATTCATTCACATCTGTCCCTGTACAACTGTGGGAACTCACAATTTTAAAGTTCCTGTCAGATGCACACATACACAAACACAATCTGAAAGGATGCCAATTAAGCTACTTGTATGTTTTTGTATTGTGGGAGGAACACTGCAATACCCTGAAACAGTCATAGGGAACTCACACAAATTTGCTATGAGTCAAACCCAGGCCCAGAGCTGCAAAGCAAATTAAACACTAGACATGTAAGTTACATTTGAGAATTGAGTTTCGGACACATTTATTTAAATTCGGACATTTGGACGCATCCAAATTTGAACGAATCCGAATATGTTTTTCAAAATGTATTTTCCAAATTTCTGAATATCCAATTCTAATGACCAGTACGTATAAAGGTGGCCAGTATGGACTAAGAGGACCTGTACAGATCAAGAGGACCAGTACGGACTAAGAGGACCTGTACGGACTAACATGACCAGTATGGAATAAGTTGACCAGTATGGAATAAGTTGACCAGTATGGAATAAGTTGACCAGTATGGACTAAAATGACCAGTACGGAATAATAGGACCAGTACAGTCTAAGATGACCAGTATGGAATAAGTAGACTAGTATGGAATAAAATGACCAGTATGGACTAAGAGGACCAGTACGGAGTAAAATGACCAGTACAGACTAAGAGGACCAGTACGGACTAATAGGACCAGTACAGACTAAGATGATCAATATGGACTAAGATGACCAGTACGGACTAAGATGACCAGTACGGACTAAGATGACTAGTACGGACAAATTGATATGAAACACATTTTTGGAGCCTTTACAGGTCTATTAACCACTTGAAGTTGCGACGATATGTAACATGTGTAGCGCAATTGTCGATTTCCCGCGCTGGCGCATCGAACGCATATTTACCTTTATATGTGCGTAAACGTGGTGGTGGGGGACTTAAAAATGTTTGGGGTTTTTTTTCTACTATTTTTATATGTGACTTTTATTTTTTTTTACTTTTTTATTTTTTTTTTACACTTATTGTTATTGCTATTACATAGGGGATAACAATCCCCCTATATAATAGCAAAGGCACACTGACAGGTCCTCTGTATGGAGACATTAGGGGTCTCTAAGATGCAGGCTATGGAGCCGCCGATCGTATGTATGTGAAACAGCCGGTAACGGCTGTAAAGAATGGGCCGTTTTTTTCTGCCCGTGCAGAAAAAAAAAGCCGTCTGGAGACGTCAACCCGCCAATGCGACTGTGCCGTCCGTCCGTTTTTTCACAACGGGCGGACGGCAAAAGGTTAAACACTTAGCCACAATATAGCCGAAGTAATGCCCTTCTGTGATAGAATGTAAATAATGAAACATATAAATATGAGGAAAAAAAGAAGAAAATAAGTCAAGAATGTCAGTTTATTTTAATTACAGATTTATTGAACTAATTATATTTTGCTGAATATTTATACATGCCGCTTGAAATTATTTTGTTACATCTTGTAACCAGCAGCTGGAGCTTCTGTGATGCATTCAACATGGAAGTGGAAGTGTCCCCAGGGCAGGCCTAAATTTAGATGTAAGCATTGTATCTCCCTGTCGGTTTGGGGACACCACCAGGAAGAGTTTGAGTCTACACAGAGGCTAAATAAATCTAGCTGGTTTATTATGCTGCCCCCTTAACCCCATAAGGAACAGTGAATGAAAGGTCAGCTCTGCAGAATGCAAAAGTTCCATTAGATGTATACCCAAGGGACTGTACTGCACATTTTGTTAATGAAGGCAGAAGCATTAAATTTAGAATACTGCATATTAGGGCGCCCTATATCAGGAAGTTTGAGATTCCCTCGACTAACCTGTCCTGACGGAGAGCTGAGCATCTACTGGTTGGTGCCGGGAATGAAGTGGAGGACTATATTGTGAATATATTAAATGGTGCAGATGGATAAATTGTAATATAAGTTTTTATAACTGTTTTTAATAAAATTTAATGAGGATTTTGTACTATACAATGGTTTTTTTCCCTTCTGAGCTATGATGTAATATCATATAAAGAAGTTCCCTTATGCAAGGAGACCACCTGCAAAAGATCATAGTGGCTGTACATCAGTGTGGAGAATATTGATTGAAAGAGAGCATTTATTATATATGCTCCACTATTTTTGGTGAGTGCCATGTACAGATGCTGTTACACATGCTGGAATAGAGTGGATCCCCCCTTTAACATAATTTCTATTTGTGTGTGGAACTCATTTGTGTGTGGAATCACATTCGGGGAGCACTTTTTGGATGAAGAATTGTTGAATTCTTGACTTTATGTTTTTATGATTGTTGTGGTGGGGTTGTGGGTTAAGGGATTGTGTTTACACTCATCTTTGAGCGCAGTGAATATTTGTTGTTTTTTTTGTCGGGTTGTTTTGAGCACTATAAGCACTTGCAGCTGTAGATTTGTGTTTATGTTAGGGCAGCGGTATAAGCGAAGATTTGTTGTATTTAGAATACTGTCTATTTTCAATTATTGACTACATTAATCTCCCATCAGAAAAAAATACAACTACAGACTGCTATGAAGTGGTACAGACAAGTGCCCTGGGCACCACACAAGTTGTGGCTAGCTGTAGTTCTGTTTAATAGAATTGCACAGAGTGTTTTTAACTATTTTCTCTCTTTGTGTTTAGTACTGAAAACATATTTTTACATAAAAAAACATTCTTTTAATTCTGTTTAGTCGCGTAAAATAGAAACATTACATTATTATTATTATAAAAATGAAACATTACATTATTATTATTATAAAAATGAAACATTGCATTATTCATATTTACTACTTGCAGCCAGCAGGTGGCAAGCTAGATACATACAAAAAATTGAACTTAAGAGTAGGGGATACCAGGTTACATACGCGCAGTTCCTTCTTTGCTGCCTTTCTAATCCTTTCTTCCAATTACTGGGCATGCTTAGCTTAATGACTACTGATTACACTCTGCACACCTTTGACAAACAAGCCATTGAAACCATAATTAATGTGTTGCTAAAGTGAGAAAGGGCTACAGGTTCAATATACAGTAAAATCCCCCTTAAGGTGCCCATACACTGCTCGATTCTCGTAGGAGAATCGCAGGAAATCCTGCGATCGTACGAGAATCGAACAGTGTGAACGAAGACGTGCGACCGTTTCTAATGTACGGTTGCACGTCTTTTGTCTAAGGAGCATGTTAGAAAACCAGCCGAGAATCGTACGATTTTCGGCTGGTTTGAACAGTGCTCGGGAGACAAATGCCGAACGGGCAGGTGTGCGCACGCGCACACTGCCCGTTCAGCATTGCGGTAATCGGAAGCCGATGATCGAGAGTGCGATCTGCCTGTCCAAGATGGGAAGATCGTACGTTTTTTAAATAACTTTACAACCATCGCAAGACTAAGGTCTTGCGATGGTTGTAAAGTGTATGGCCACCTTTATCCAGCATCCACAGGGATTGGTATATGTAAATGTAGTTTCTGGTTGCTTGAGAATTACTATAAAAAAATAGGTCTAATGCCATACCGCATACTATACCATACCATAACATAATAAATTGAAATGAGGTAATCAAAAGCAAATTAAGAAAAATAGACACACAATCGTTTCCAGGATAATACATGCCGCAGATTTGAAAACCGGATAACAGAGAGTTTACTCTATTTAACTGTTAAATTATAATCTTTTAAATAATGTGTGCTGCATGGAACTACAATACCATAAATATCTTTGGACAATTTCTAGCACACTGTGTTTCAAATACAGGTTCCCAACTTGCAAATTGAATATAAGCTCTTGTATATCTTACACACACACACACACGATTGAAGGAGGAGATAATTATTTTACATTTATTGAGGTATAAAATACTCATCTAAAAATGATAAAACAAGTCAAACAAAACAAATATATAAATATATCACAGAAAAGTAAAGTCATTAAAAAGTCACCAGTATTCCTAAAGTTAAAAATACAATAGCCTAGTAAAACAGATGCAGTTAGACTATTATTATTTAAATCTAAAAGATAATTGCACTAAAAAACTTATAAAACTTGCAACAGGCATGTAATGTTTATGGAAAATGAAAATATAACTGGGTAATACTAACTGAGCAAAAGATCACTTTTATTGCACAGATCTGTGTTTACCTGGGTAGAGTCTGGGTCAGGCTGGCTCATTGTGGTAAACAGCCACACTGACACAGACCTCATCCACACACCCACCCCACCTTTCTCTGTGGTAGATGTCAGCCATGAAGCCAACCAGATATAGATAGACTTGGGAGTTCAAGGAACTGGATATTCTGCTTAGAGGTACCTTTTTATATTTAAACTGTGGCTAAGCATTGTGTGTGTATTGGAGAGCTCAAGTTTTATTTGAAAGCAAGTTATCCTTTAAATTTAAATTACAGTGCAAATTAAAATGCATGTCCCAATATAAAACAAAATTAGAAAAAGATCAGATATTCGTCTGGCTGGTTTCACGTTTTTTTTCTTCACAGACAGTTATTATCTCAGTAGTAATCACAGGAACGCCATGATTATCATCTTGGAAAAAAACGAAGAAATAACAATTTCATTACTCCATTGTTTAAACACTGAGCTCAAGTTTCACTTAATTAATCCAGAACATTCCTGCTTTTTAGTACAAAGTCCATATCCCAATGGCTGGGAAGATACTCTAAGTAGTAATTCTGTTGGAAGAAACATAATATAATTACATATACAAGAAATATAATACACGTAAAATACATTACAGTACATTACAGCACAGTGGCTTAGTGGTTAGCACTTCTTCATTGCAGCACGGGGGGTCCCTGGTTCATATCCCCTGCAAGCAAAGGGCAAATGCAAAGAGTTTTGCAGGTTTTCTCTGTGCTTGCATGGGTTTCCTCCCATGCTCGAAAGACATGCTGGAAGGTTAATTGCCACCTGTCTAAATTCGCCTTGAATGCATGTGAGATAGCGACCTTAGACTGTAAGCTCCTTGAGGAAAGAGACTGATGTGAATGTGCAGTATAAGTGCAGTGTAAAATTGTTGACGCTATGTAAATCGCAATAATAATTAAAGAAATATAGCAAGAGTTGCTTTTTAGAGAGAATATTTTCATCTGAGCAACATGTTATGTCTTGGAGGTAAATATTTAAAAAGGAAAAGCAATATGTTGTCCCTTTTTTCTTCATGGTTTCAACATATTCGTTCTATGAAAGATTTAAAGGACAACTTTACAAAAGGTGAAGTTGACTGTTTGTAAAGTTGTCCTTTACTAAAGCTCCCCATCCCTATAAATTCAGTGGCCCAAAACATTCCTATAGGTAGATTTATTCATGGTGGGTTACTCATAGAAATGAATAGAGCCATGGTGTGTATGCACTGAACTAGTAGAAGTCTGCCGTGTCCATGTTGGAGATAAGATCCCATCGCTTCTCAAGATCCTTGGATCTTGAAGCTAATGGTAAGTATAAAACAGGCTGCCTGTATTCATGTGGGTGGAGGGATGTAGTAAAGGACGTCTCCACTAAAGGTGAAGTTGACCTTTAAAGTGAACCTTTTCATTCCCCAGGCATGTAAACATTATGGTATTTCCATCAGCTTTCCCCCAAAAAATATGCAGCCTAAGCAGACAAAACAGGACTGTTCCTGATATTCAACATTAGTTTTTGGCAAATGCCAACAGATAAGCTGTAATCTCCACCTTTAACCAGTTCCCTTGGCTAATACCTTATGCAGAGAACAGTGGCATATGACTGTCACAGAAAGGGCAGAAGTGTCTGACATGTGGACTTTGATTTTTTAAAAACCCTACAACTTCTCTAAGCTGTACAAGAAGCCAGATGGTGGTTCCCAAAGGGGAATAACTGGTTTTCTATGGGCACACTGCAGACGAGTTTTCGTTCATGGAATACGTAACAGTAATGTGTTTTATAAGCTGAATAGTTCATATTTATCAATGGGTTCTGTAAATGTTTTCTAAATGTAGCCATCACTGTTTTCCTTGAACAGTCCCTGATTTTAGGAGGCTGTTCCTTGAAAAAAGTGACCCCCCCTAATTGCTAGCCGTTTCTAAAACACAACCCCGGGCCTGTTGGCTACCAGGCAATCTACCTGGCAAAATTGATTTATTTTTCTTATTGGCTGTCTGTGCCCTCCTGGCTTGTGCAGTCTTATGAGCAGGAGGTGATGAGGTGGAGGAGATGACTGCCGCCTTGCTCCTGCAGCACAGTGCACACCGGGGCAGAGTTATTTGTGCTGGGGCAAAAAACTTACACTGAGTGACTGGGATAATAAATATACAGTGGTCAGTAAAGTATGAAAAGCCAAGGCAGAATAAACATTTCTGTGAGAAATGTGGAGACATGCTACTAACCTGGGAATTAGTGCACTACTGTACCAAGTACAGTAGTGTGCACTGGTTCCCAGGACAGTGACTATTACTTTCCTGGGAATCAGTGAACACTTCTGTACTTAGCACAGAATTGCGCAGTGTGTACTGATTCCCAGGACAGTAACGGGTCTCCACATTTCTCACAAGAAATGCTTATTATGCCTTTTTATACTGATCACTTACAAAATAAACCCCTGTTTATCTGTGTGTAAAATTAATTTGTTTTTGCTGTTTTGTTTCGTAAACATTTTTAACTTGAAAGTTACAGACCAGCACTACTTCAAATAGAAAACATAATAATCATAAAAGCATCCTATTTAGGCACTCTGTGCTTTACTTACTTTTGCCCTCTGCACTCTGTGCATTACTTACTTCTGACCCCAGCGCTCTGTGTGTTACCTACTCCTGACCCCTGCACTCTGTACATTATGCACTCCTGACCCCTGCACTCTGTGCGTTACATACTCCTAACCCTGCACTCGTTGCATTACGCACTCCTGACACCTGCACTCTGTGTGTTACATACACCTGAACCCTGCATTACAGAGGTTTTATTTACCATACCTATTTAAGCCCCTCCCACTGTTAACACAATTTGGTCACACCCACCATTTATTCACCATTTTAAAGTGGGTATAATCAGTAGGATATCCCCAAATTTCATTTGGAACATGTAGTTACCTGTAGCTTACCAGTACTTGTGTGGTGTGGTGGCTGAGTTTTAATTTCTCATGTTTTTTCCTTTTTTTTTCACCCGTTGATCCTGCCAGTAATTGATGGAAATGCCCTCCGCACACCTTTCAGCAGTCCCGGCCAACAATCAAATAAATGGTGCTCGAAGTAACTTCACGGATGGCACCGTGCAAAACACAAGATTGAAGAAATAGGTCACCAGCACTCCATAAGTTAAAATGAATGGGTCCTTTTAATGGACAATGATGTCACAGAAATCCAACATGAGCCGACGTTTCAAGGCCACACAGGGTCCCTTCTTCAAGGCAAGAGATGTGACGTGATCCTGACAGTACAGTGAATGAGACAATACTCATTCACTGTACTGTATCTATGGAGGAGCAGCATTGTCATCCTAGGTCAGGAAGTGTGCTGGGGCTATAAAATGCCTCCCCCTTTCTTTCTCTTCATATTATATGGGTGTTTTGTAGTTCTCAGAGGTTACCTATGCATGGCTGATAAGACTGCTTGAGATAACATTGCAGAGTCCACTGGCACTTGCAATTTCACTGGATTTCTGGCAAGATCAACGGGTATTTTTTTAAAAACGTATTGATAAAGCAAAACATGTTCAATGGTATATCTAACATAGCAAAAGGAAGCAAATAACAGAAGTTTATTGTAAACATTTACATACATGTTAAAGCTGATCTCTGGGATTGAAAAAAAAAAAAACACCTTTGCAGTGCAAGGGTCACATGCTTATTAAGCCTTGGGGTAGAAGATTTTTTTTTTATAATTTCCTAATTTTTCGCTCTGGCAGGCTTCCACTACACTGTGTGATCAGACCCCCAAAGATTCTTCTTTGGCACCCCATAGATGATATTATCATGTACAAGTAGACATGTAAGCTGGCAAAAAATATGTCTCAGTCAATTTTGGATTTTTGGTTATTTCGTTTTTTGGGATTCGGGTCCGAAAGTCAATTTGTTTCGGGATTCGGTTTCGGATGAATTCGGAAATAAACGAAAATTTAACATCAATTTAAATGTCAACAAAGGGGCGGAACAAGACCAGTGACATCATGGGGGTGATTTACTAACCTAAACATACGCACGCACCCGGTGTGTGTGATTTTCACACAGCAAAACGTATTTATCAACCAAAAAGTCTCTAAAAGCATATTTCCACTAATGCCATATATGGAAAAATCATGCACATGATGCATATATAATGCTGCTTCACAGTTTAGACAAAAATGGTTAGCTCATGCATTTACATTCCTGCATTCATCAACGCAAGCAACGCAACATAGAGCTAATTTACACCACATTACCTTGCAAATTCATGCTTGGCTTTGCACAACACACCTGCTGGGTGTGTACACACTACAAAGGTGTCTAGATTCCACCAATAGATCATGCTGGGAGGGAACACACTACAGAGGTGTATACATGTTCGTGGTGTGTTTATAAGGTTAGTAAATCAACCCCCATGACTCACTCTGCCCCTTTGTTGACATTCGGGCCAGAGCTGTCATTTTGCAGTCGGTGTTCACCGGGATCAGATGGGTCAGTTCTGGAGCTGGAGAGGGTCCATAGAAGGCCAACAAAACTAATTAAGGGGCTGGAGGACAAAAGCTATGAGACAAGGTTGCTACATTTAAACATGTTCATGCTAGAAGTGAGGCGATTAAGAGGGGACATGATTTTCATGTGCAAAATGTTTAGTGGTGATGGCAACATCAGCAATAAACGTTTTACTGTAAACTCCAATAAGAAGACTAGAGGCCCCCACCTAAAATTGGTGGAGAAAAGATTTAACCACAAAGGGCGTAGGGGATTCTTTTCAGTAAGAGCGATTACATTTTGGAACTCTCTGCAACAAGCAGTGGTATCAGCAGAGAGTATTGAATCATTCAAAAATCAATTAGATACCGTCCTCATAGACCACAATATACAGGGGTACAGGTACTCTTAAAAGCTAGACCACACAGGGACTCATATGCATACACACAAACACACACAGACACACAAAGGTTGAACTTGATGGACCTGTGTCTTTATTTAACCTCAAATACCATGTAACTATGTAACGCAGGACCAGTAGCTGTGCACTGTACATGAAAATGGTGAGAGCCCGCTTACACAACTTTGGAGCCTCAAAGAGAGGAGAACACATGACGGCTGGAGAAAATAATAGGGTAAATAATTACTAAAAGGGTATTTTTACAAAAATGCCAGGGTTCAAATATATAAGGAAATAAACAATATTTAATAGCCTTAGGATGCAAATCTTGGTTAAAAGATCTTAATATTTTAATATTTCTAGGCATTGTATAAACAGTTACAATTGAATGTATTTTCCATCACTGCTTAATGTAGCCTCATTTATAAATACATATGGATTCTATAGTAGAAGCCCTATAGCCAATCAAGGGAGGCCATGGGTATATACAACATACTGTGACTAAAATACTGCCTTTTACAAAAATATCAAATCAGAACTTTATAATACATTAAATCTGTTGTGCTTCATCTTGCTGGCTTAACACTGCATAGGCATGTGCAGCATAAATACTAATACACAAAAGCAATTTTATCTTTCAAAAAATAAAAAGGCATAGCCTGTATGAACAGTCCCTCCTTGTATTTTCATTATAAATAAAACTACTGACAGAGATATGGTTAACCTTGAATGTGCAACTCAACAAAAAACTTTCCACTGACTAAGCAGGTACCTTTACTTGACTGATATGTTATGTGATAAAACATGAAGAGCACAGTTTTACTATGTATTCACTTTTGAATACAGCTGTATGCATTGGCTAACCCAGTCCAGTGCAGACTGGATGCCCTTATAAAAATACATCTGTCATTGTATGAAACCTAAAGTAAAATCACAGTTGATTTTTCATTTTGGGTAGAGTTTGTGAGGATTAGTTTTATTGCTTTCTCTAGCTCAGTTGGGCTACGTGTGCATGGAGAAATGTGCCAAAAGCAGAAAGTTCACATTAATTTTATTCACAATCTTGCATCATAAATACCAAACCTATTTTGGGGTTCAAAGGGCTCCCCTTAATCAGGGCGTAGCACTACTAAACAAAGCACGTACTAAACTGATAAAACTGGGGAGGGGTAATTAGTATGACTGCTCCTGATACTGGTAAAAGTGACACTAAACGCAGGAGTTAAATCTTAAAAATACATTCAAGTACCTTAACTAGTACCTAAAATGTATCTTATTTGTGTATCACTCAGCTGTAGATCTTCAAATCATCTCTGAATTGGTGCTGACACTGTCCTTCCTTATGGAGGGTGGCTACTTTTGTTCCCTATGGTCCTTGTGTGTGTTGTAAAGTAGACACCACTCCAAGATCACTCCTGTACTACAATCTCAATACAAATCAGTAAACATGAAACATGAGCTTAGAGCGGTGGCTGCTTTACAACACACACAGGGACCATGAGGAACAAAAGTAGCCACCCTCCAGAAGGAAGGACAGTGTCAGCACCAATTCAGAGATAATTTGAGGATCTACAGCTGAGTGACACACAAATAAGATACATTTTTGTTAATAGGTCAGGGTGTCTGAATATATTTTTAAGATGTAAAGTGACATTAAACCTTTGTTTTTATTATTTTAAATCAGCAGTTTACATGGCCATTTATTTAATGAACTTTTTATTTTTTAATTGCACCATTTAATTTATTTTTAACAGCTTCCATTCCTCAGCCCCCTCCCCTTCTGTTTACGGGTGTCTCCTTTGCCTAGCAGGTTGAAAAGGAGACACCCGTGCATGCGCGCTCCCGGCTGGCAACTGAGCGAGCTTTGTGTGTCCATTGACACACATGGTGTTCGATAAGCCATGCCCCGAGTGCCCGCCTCCTCATTGTAATTTGATAGGCAGGTGCAGCAGCCTATTGCAGCCTTGCCCTCAGTGGCCTCAGGATCCCGCCCCTTAAACATGGAAATTCAGGGACACAGCAGGTCATCTGTGAGCCGGTGGCGGTGATGTGGACCCCAGGTAAGTGTGTTGGGTGGGGGAGAGGGCATAGAAAGGTAGCAGGTTTTTTTTTACCTTAATGCAGAGAATGCATTAAGGTAAAAAACAATTAGCCTTTAGTACTACTTTAACTCCTGAGTTTAGTGTCACTTAAGCAGCCTCAGTTGGAAAGCTTTTCTTTGCTTTCTGTACAGGTGAAGAAACAGAAGATGAGAAGAAGTTTTCATAACAGAGACACAACTAGAATTTGTTAATTTTCTATTTTTTTTAACTCTTTAGAAGCATTTTCTGTTTAGTATGTGAACTTCCTGTGGAATTTTGAGAATGGCTCATAATTGTTAAACAGCAGGCAGGCATAAATATGCAGTTTTCTGGAACAGAAAGACATTCCAGTCATTTAGCTTGGGCCATAAAGCTAAAGTTTAATTGAAGGGGTCTCCTTGTAAGATCTTTTAACTGTAAAAACTGTCACAGGAGGCAGAGCTCTCCTTCACGCACGCAGTGATCGCTGAGTGTTTGTACATGATTGAGGACACAGTATGGTTACTATATCCTCAGTTATGAATGAATGGGAAGTGATCTACATCACCTCCTGTTCATTCATGATTGTGGTTATAGTAAACATACTATCTCCACATGTTATAAATGAACAGGAACACTCAGTATAGAGGATTCTTGTTCATTTATAACAGGGGCTGCAGAAAAAGAGATTAAGGACTAATATTTCCCTGAAGCACCTAAAAGTAAAGTAAAAAATAAAAATATTTATTAAAAATAAACAAATAAATAAAAATACAATATCAAATTTTTAAAAAGTTTTTGAAAAAATAAAAATAAAATATTTTTTAAAATGTGAAAAAGTTAGAAAAAAACGTTTTTGGTTTCGGTTTCGGCCTGACATTTTTTTTCCTTTCAGTTTTGTTTTTAAAATTTTCATTTCGGTGCACCTCTAATATATATAAATATATTTTCTTAACAAGCAGCAAAAAAGCTTTAAATTATAACTCCACTTTTTAGACCATGTTTCATGTTACACCCCTATTGAGAGTGTAGCATGAAACATGGTCACACACCCCCACCCCTAAACACACACACCATAATCTCGGGGTTCTTCTCCCTGCAGGACTTGGTTATTTATTTATTTTTTTATAATTCAAAAGCTTTTATTGAAAACGTCAGGCAATACAGTAGACATACAGTAGTAATATAGTACACTACAAGTATAATCCGAACAAACAGTCACACTGAAATCTTCCATCTATCAGCGATAAAAGCTTCGAAAAGTAACAACACTCCAAGCATTTAGCTATATCCGCGTCAATAACAGGGCTCCAGCGCATGATGGGGAAATTACTTTGTGAAGAACGCTTGGGGGAGCCAAGTACTCTAAACATTTCAGGGCAGATAAACATAGCCAAGAATATCAATGATAAGTCGCTAGGTGTAACATCTGCTGCCATAGTGATGAGGGCTGCATTGTGACCTCCCTGCCCCTCCTGTGCACTACTTCTGGAGTACTTGATCAGATTATGAGAAGGGAAGGCAGTGAAGAACAGAGCAGAGCAAGCCAAGGTGGGGAGGTATGACAAAAGCAGGGGAAGAGAGAGAGGGATGGGGTAGGGGAGAGAACAAGGGGCTTGGACCCCCGTGCTGGATTCCCAGGCCATCTGTCCACAGCGAAGTCAGTCGGACTGGGTGCATTTCATTGGGTCATGTGCCGGAGGTAGTCATCTGTATCTTGGAAGTAGACCCACGGTCTCCAAGTGGAGTTAAACCGCTCTTCAGTGTTTTTCAGGGAGGCCGTCAGATCCTCCATCTTATAGGTGTCGTTCACCCTGGAGTACCAAAGCTGTATAGAGGGAGGCTGGGGAGACTTCCAAAGCAGTGGGATACATGCCCGCGCTGCGTTCACGAGATGCACCGTGAGGGAGGATTTGTATCTGGCCAGAGAGCGTTTGGGCAGGTGCAATAGGCAGGCGGCTGGGTTGTCGTGCAGGTCAACCATGGTCAGGGAGCG
>NW_017306772.1:1038718-1038922 GCF_000935625.1 Nanorana parkeri | reverse complement strand
ACTTGGCCAGTAAAATGCTTACCCCCTTTGTTTTATTGAGGGGGGATGGGCAGTGGTATACCACCGGGAAGTCTCTATTTTGTAGCTTGGGGACATTGTCCTGCTTAAAGTGTGTTTCCTGAAGGAAGACCACCTGTGAGTTGGATTTCCGTAGGTCCACCAGAAATCGTGAGCGCTTCTCCGGGACATTAAGCCCCTTAACAT
>NW_017306772.1:1028992-1038669 GCF_000935625.1 Nanorana parkeri | reverse complement strand
TAACCACCACGCTAATTAGGGGGCTCCATAGGAAGGGCAGGGGGAGTAATCTCAAGGGGGGGGGTCTATTCCAGTGGGAGTTCGTCAGTTCTCGCGTGCAGGTCAGGGTTCGCTCTGATTCGTTTTCTGCGGTTCCGGTTCTCTAAATCGTCTTGAGCTAGGGACATGGCGGTCATGCGCTGGGTAGATTCCGATTGGGCCCGTTCAAGAGCAGCCAGCCTGATTGCATATTCATCACAGGTCGTCTCCAGTGTGCCCACCTTTCCCTCTATGGAAGCCATCTGCTGCTTCACTTCAGCCACCTCCGACCGCAGGGCCGCCACTATCTTAGAGGCCATACTGTCAAGATCTGCCTTAGTCGGTAGGAGGGAGAGGGCTTCTCTCCAGCCTTTGACTGGGCCACCCGGGGAGCTAGCCGTGCTGCAAGAACCCTCCGATCCCCTGTCAGAATCCATGCTGGGAATCTGTGGGGTCGCTATGGGAGAGACAGGGGGGTTCGGGATGCGGACAGGAGGAGCCCTCTGTCCTGGCTGGGTCTTACCCTGTCCCTTGTGCGGAGTGGCTGCGGCAGTCGAGTCCGAGGCTCTGGTAGGCCCCATCGCGAGCTTCGGGCCGGCGGGAATCTGCGTCTGCGCGGGCGAAAAGTAGTGGCGTAAGTCCGGTCCCCTGGAGGTCTCGGGAGTGCTGGCAAGATTCCGGCGGCTGAGCATCCACGGTACAGGGTCGGTATAGTCAGTTATAACAGCTTCTGATGTCGGTGGTCACAGAGCTCAAGGGACCTGCGTGCTCACTCGGCCATGTCGAGACCACGCCCCCCCTTGGTTATTTTTTAACTTGGCATAGCTGTATGTGACTCCACCCACACAGCCACATCATCCATTGACAGATTGATTCACAGGATCAGAGAATGGAGAGACTAAAATTCCCATCTGGCACTGTGGCAGAGCGATTGTACTTCTCAATAGGGTACAAGTGTGGTGACATCACCACACCGTAACTGGTAGGATGACTCAGTACAGAGAGATTAGAGGGTACAGCGAGCGTCCAACAGCTGTTTCTGGAGTGACATTTTAAAAAGAAATACCGTATTTTGCGGTCCATAAGACGCACCGGACCATAGGACGCAGGGAGGTCCGGCGCGCCTTATGGAGCACTCGACAGACTGTAGCTTCTGACACAGCTTCAGTAAGTGACCGCTGAGACAGGTGGCGCTTTGATTACAGCGCCACGGTGTCAGTGATCACACAGAGCAGACGAAGAAAGTCCGTTCTTCGTCTGCTCTATGGTGATCTCGATCGTCGCCGCTGCTCGGTTTTAATATGAGTGATCTCATTAGATCACTCGTATTGAACGAGCAGTGGCTCCTGCTGCTGAACTTGATCGCCGCCGCCGCTGCTCGGCTTTAATACGAGTGATCTCATTAGATCACTCGTATTAAACGAGCAGTGGCTCCTACTACTCGCCCGGCGCCCGAAACTGCATGTCTCGGGCGTCGGGATTCGCTCCATAAGACGCAGGCACATTTTCCCCCTCCTTTTGGGGGGAAAAAAGTGCGTCTTATGGAGCGAAAAATACGGTAGATGTCCACCTCCCCGTCACTTTTTTATAATATGGTGGTAGAGAGGTGGTTAAGAAATTTTGCCGCTGAATACTTTAGAAATATTTTATGGCTCCTTCCTCTGCAATAAACTGTTTTAAGTTGTAGGTGTTACTAAAATGTAAATTACCAAAGCGCTAATCTTTTTGGAAGCAGGCACAGTCATAATTTGGACGCCTAAAAAAGTACTCAGTCCACTCATTTTGTCCTAGTGTTTCATTTCAGTTTACCATGGCTATTCTATAGAAAAGTGAGATATGTGACAGGTTGACCAGCTAAAATGTTATTTCTTCATAATTCCTTAGTCTTACTTTCTATCCTTTAACTCAATTTCTCTTCTGTTTTATCAGAAGAGTGCTCTATGAACACTCTGCATTTACAGTATATCTAGCCATTCCCTTAGGTTATACAATGCAATAGTAGTACAGCAGTGGGGGCCATACAAAGATACAGAAATTACAGGTTTTGCTTAGAATGGTATGCATAATTCTTTTCCTGATGCCCTTTGGCTAAGTGAGACATTGAGAAAATGCCTAACTAATCAATGGAACCCTTTTAAGATGCAACCATGTGACAATTTGTTAGGGATAGGCTTAGAAAGTTCACTTTAGCCAGGGATATACTGTAAATTGTAAAATATATTTGTGGCAAGGTATTAGTCATGTCTGAAGAATGTAAGAAGACAAGCCAATCACACACTTTATCAGAATCATGAGCACAGTTTCAATGTTTATGAGCCTGTAGGGAGTAATAAAACAAAGTTCACTTTGAAGTTATAATTATTTAGTATAAACTTTCTGTACTTTTAGAGCAAACAAGTTGACATAAAGTAGTTTGATTAACAATTATACAGTAAATCTTAAAAAAAACATGTTCTTGACTTTCATCCTAAACTTAAGTAAAAAAGCAACTATGAAAACCGACTTACCGTGCAGTTGTCCGATTTTCATCCCGCTATCTGTTACACCACCTACAACACAGCATATTAATTAAATCTTTCAATATTCAAGTCTACTAAATTTACAATTTGTAGGTGCTGTGGCACCTTTACCATATGAGATAATCAATCAACAAAGGATTTAAAGTATAACTATGAACAACATATAAAAAATTACATATATTCCAGTTTTCTATAACATAGTTTTATTGTTGATCCTGCCAGTACAGAACGAGACTGGAAACCTTTGGCCTAAGAGCAAGCACTACTAACTACTGATTGAAACCTGGACCTGTCACTTCCTTCACATAAATTTCAGACTCTCGTTAGCTCTTCCTTTGAAAATAAGTCTGTTGTTTGGTAAATGAGACAAGCATAATATGCCTGTGATATTTATGCATACAATGTGTGTGTGTGTGTGTGTGTATATATATATACACATATACATGCAGCAGCTGTAATATCAGTGAAGCAATCAACCCTTTTGCTGGCAATAGTATTAGTACACAATGATCAGCCATAACATTATGACCAACAAAAAACGACCAGGTGCCTTTCCTGGTGCAGGTAAAACCTTTTTATTCAATAACAGCATAAGCAAACATATACTCACAAAAAAGGCAGTATGTAAAAGCATCAAAATGGCCTGACAGTCCTTCATTGAATAGCTGCTGTGTATGTAACAGAAGGAGAGATCGAGGAGACACTCAGGAGACTCTGTTCTCCTCACAGTAAACACTGCTAATGCTTAGAGTGCTTAGTGCGCTTTCGGGGACACACCCCCTTCCTCAGAGCTTAGCTCTTAGGGCTGGTTCACACCACAAAGTCCGTGTTCCAGAGCGCTTGGCCTCTGGAACGCACTGGAACGCAAGCCGGTCGACTCCTTGCGTTTAGGGGCAGGAGGGGGCGTGGCGGTGCATTGAAGTCAACGGCACCGCAGCCACGCCACCCGCCCACAGCGCGATCGCCCACACCCGGAACGCAGGCACGTTATCCGGTCCAGTGTGATCTGCAAAAATACTGCAAGCACTATTTTTGCAGATCGCACTGGACCACAACGTAGGCACTAATTTCTATGTAGCCTCCTGGACTCCCTGACTGGAACGGGGCAGCCTCTACTGGACTAGCACGCAATTTGCAAGTCCAATGGGAGTAGGTAGGGCTTCCAAGCATAGGCTGAGGAAATACCAATATGCTTCAGCCCGAAGGCATAGCTCACAAAGTCACTCACAAACTGTATGGCCAAGGTCTAAAAAGCGTCAAAATGCAGAACCCAGTGCCTGAAGGTCACTTCCCAGGCTAGCACTGCAATATTCAGTCCAGCGTGGTACTTTTTTCTGGAGGTGCCTTTTGTTTGCAGCACCCCTATGTATCATTTGAAAGAAAAAAAGTAACAGTGTGCACATTTCACACTATATCACTCACATTTAATCCTAAAACCCTTCTAAAACCTCTACCTGTGCTCTTTGTCTCTAGTAAATGTGGACCTAAAATGTATTTTTTAAATTGTTCTGCTGCTGGCCTATTTTTCACTGCTGTATCCTTGGTGGTCGCTTTATTCTTGTATTAAAACCCCCAAATGTGCTCTTTGTCTCTAGTAATGTTGGGCCCACAATTTCCTGCTGCTGGCCTATTTTCCACTGCTGTATCCTTTATGGTAAATTCATTCTTTTGTGGTGTGCCGTGGCACGATTTTATATAAAGATTATCCTTGGCCGCGCGGGAGCTCTACACTCTGCGTCCGCTACATCGGGCGCCGGAACCGGAAGTCGTAAATTCATTCTTAATGAGAGTTCAAGAGCAATTAAAGTAGCAATACACATTTAATAAAAAAAATAACAAATAACACAAATCCTTTAAATAACATGCTTGGGAGATGCCTTAAAACTGTACAAGCTGCTTTCAGCAGTTTCAGGAACATAATAAACCTCATCGCATGGACGTGCATTACCATTTATTGTGGTGCTCTGCAACACATGTGTATTGGGGTGCTAAAACACATAAAGCAGGTTAGCGCAATGCACCACAGCAGAAAAGTGTGCTTCAGCACTCAAAGATTATTTGCAATACACAGATTAAAAGCAGCCCATAAAGCTGTAAACAAGCCTTCAATGAAATATATTTAAATCTCCAAATGCATCTGTTTTGTAAGTCATGTTTGCAGTTATCTTAAGAGAAGTGTGCATAATGAATTGCTTTATTATTTCTAAAAGTATGCTGAAAACTTAATTGGCTAGGAATGCAGAGATAATGTGACATTCCCTTTAAAGTACCACTGAAGCATACCAATAGTTTTAGCAATCACATGACATTGATACTGAGAAAGTCACACATTTAGGATGCTTAGGCATCTTATGCACAGTTTTCATATTATGTTTCTGAATTAACAAGCCACCGTAGGTTCAACAGAACCCATTACATAATTACATATCTTTTCTTTTACAGCGATCCTCAAACTTATTTTTGTGATGTCTTCCATCACTTATTAGAAACATACCTGTTGAAAGACACTGTGATAAAAAGGAAAACATATTTCTTATTCCTTCTCTGTTTTTCAATATATTCAAAATACTATGACATTTAACCAAAACCATCACATTGGTTTCTCCTACACTGGCAGAGCTGCAGGTGATAATGTCATGGTCCAGTGGCTCAGCATGTCCTGTCTTACAATAATTTTGTTACTGAGTATACTTAAAGCATACCTAAACCAAAGAGCAAAAGTTGTCTATAGTGTAGCTTACCAGTCCTTAATAATGATGGGTGAACTGGCCTAGGTTCGATTTTCTCATGCATTACGCAAACATGCTGATAGGTTCACCAGTTGCAAACTTTTTTGTAAACCCCATGAAAGTTAATGAGAGGCAAACCCTGAAAATCAATTCTCCTTTTCAAGGCCCAATAGGCAAGGGATCAAACAAAGGGATAGATAGCTGGGCACTTCCTTGGCACACATGTACCCATGCAAAAACATCTTTCAAAATCACCATTCAGCAGATGCACTACCTGCTCAACCCTTACTAGTTGCTAATGAGGAACCTCTCCTCTCTGTTAAGGCTTCCCAAGCATGATGATATTAGGGGATTGCCTAAATTTATTAGCAGATATGGCAATAGGGGGGTTAAATATGTGCTGCTTTGGTGCACTTGACACTGTGGTGATTATTTGGAGTAAACTTGATCGCAATAGTGTGCGGTGATGTGTTGCTAACGAAGGGCAGTTTTGTATGTGTCTCCAATACGTTCATGCTGCTGACCCAAAAAAAAAAAGAAATTAAAAGGCCCTATCAATGAGGGGGTTAGTACATTTTCAAAGCCCTATTATTGCCAATAATTTTTCACCTGACTAGAGTTCACAGGTTAGGCAAAGGCATGATGGGATTCACTTTTGGTGCCTGAATGAACTTGCCTATAAGTTCACTGTTTGAGTCAGAAAGCACAGGAAGTCTGAGTCAGGGGGCACACTGTATGAAAACAGTGTACAGAATATTCCTGGTGTGGGCATGTTTTTAATTGCTGTCGGTGTCCCTGTATGTAGACATCCCCTCATTCGTTGTCCTGGTGACACACTGCTACATCCTGACATGCCAGGCATTACAGGATAGGTATGAGCATTGGGTTCAGGTCAATCATGAGCTTGATCCGAACCGAGCCTGTTTGCAGTTAGGTGAACGGGCAAAATAAATTGCCAGATATGACCAGTTCAACCACCTGCCCAAACCTTCAAGTAATTCTGCACCTGGCAACAGGTAGTTTGACCCACTCTTCTTGAGCAAACTGCTCTATCTGTCTCAGCTTGTAATGGTTTCTTCTCCTGTCTGTATGTTTCAGCTCTTTCCCTAGGTGTTCAATAGAATTCAGATCAGGGCTCACAGAAGGCCAGAATGCTCCAATATTGTCTCCAATATTTTGTTTTTAGCCATACTTGGGTGCTCTTAGCTGTGTGTTTTGTATATTTTAAATCATTATCCTGATGGAGGACCCATCACTTGTGACTGAAAATAGAGCTTTCTAGGCAGTACAGTACATTTTGGTCCAGAATTCCTTGATAGTCTTAAAAATGTTTTGTGCTCTGCATAGATTGAAGACACAGCAAAGCAGCCCCAAAACATAACTAAGCCTTCTCCATCTTTCACAATAGGTATGGTATTTTCTTTGAAAGCTTAATTTTCTCATCTGCAAAAGAGCTGATGTGACTTGCCATAAAGTGACAGCTTTATCTCATCTGTCCAACAGACATTCTCCCAGAAGCACCGTGGCTTGTGAATAATAATTTCAGCAAATTCCAGTATGGTTTTTTTTTTATGTTTTTCTTTCAACAATGGTGTCTTCCTTTGAGTCTTCCTTTGCTCAAAAAGTGCTGGATGGTGCAATTAAACAGTCATATACATTAGCCTTGTAGCTCAGATTGTTTATCTTTGCAAGTGTTCCTTGGCTCTTTGTCTACCATTCACACTATTCTTCTGTTCAATCTGCAACTGATTTTCCTCTTGCGGCCATGTCCAAGGAGGTTGGCTCTGCTCCTATGGATTTTACATTTCTTAATACTACGCATATTTGCAACTGTAGTCACAGGAACATCAACCTGCTTGGAGATGGTTTCATAGCCTTTGCATTGACATGCTGGCCTATAATTTTATTTCTGATCTCATAGACAAATTTCTTCTTTTCTTTTTCTGGTCCATGTTCAGTTTGGTGCACATAAGATTTAAAACATATGTGATACTAATTACAGAAACAGTTAAAATATAGTTTTCTATTACTATGATCCAATTATTTATGTTTTTTGTGGTTACCTACAAATCTATCCAGGCCATTTTAGAATATCTTTGTAGAATACGCAATAATGTATCTCTTTTCACACTTTCTTTGCTGTACTTTATGATATACCAAAAGCATGCGGGTATACAGTATATGAGACAACTGCTTTTAAATGTATCCATTTTCAGGAGGAATAAACCATTATTTTCCAGAAGTTGGGTTTTGTTTTTTATAATTCTATGGGTGGAATTTATTAGACATGTGCACAACAAAAAAATAGTTTTCAGACAAAACAAATGAAAACAAAAAACGTTTTTGTTTTTATGTTTTTAATTTTTATGTTGTTGCCTCCGAATCCGAAACTGCACACTGAAACCGCATAACCGCTTAAACCGCTTAACAAGCGGCGGCCATATCGGTCTACGATGCACTCTGCGCGTGAGCACCGCCATTTTGGAGTATATCTTGGTATACACCACCATGGCGACGCCCACATGTTCAAGCGCACGTTCTGCGCATGTTCTTGCACAGAATGCACCAGCGGCCGATATGGCCACCTCTCGTTCAGCCAATATGGCCACCGGCATGTTCTGAAAACGAATTTATGTATGCCCGAATATAGTTTTCGTATATTCGGGCATATAGTAAATTCATTATTTCGGATTCGGACGAACTGCCGAATCAACTGATTTCGTTGATTTGCAGGTTCGTCCGAATCTGAATGCACATGTCTAGAATTGATCATTACTGCAGCAGACAGAATCTGGAGCAGTTGTCCATAATAAGCAATCATCTTCTCTCTTCAGTTTGTTTGGTTGAGCATTGAAAATGAAAGACAGACGCTGATAGGTTGCCTTGAGCAACTGCTTCAGAATCTGTCTGCTCCAGTTTTGATACATTTCCCTCTACGTACAGGGAAAAGTGAGAGGGAAAATTAACAGTAGTTCACCATCAAGGATCCTTCAGTAGTGTGTATCTATTTTGACAACTTATCAAACAGATTTGCAAAGTAAAAAAAGATTCCTGATCAATAAAAAGAAACCACATTAGCTGAGGTAAGTGTGCAGAAGGTTAAAAGTACTTACCGAGCCATAGAGTAGGATACAAGTAATATGAAGAATGCTAATGCAACTGATCCTAATAAAACCACAGTTATATGATGCCTACTGGTTGATAGCTCTGAAAGAAAGAAACACATTGGTCACCGATTTCTTCTACTAAAAAAAGACAATAAAAGTGTGTAGGCTTGATACATAATTCTATATTAAGTGTCTAAAATTTAAGGATATTTGCTGATGCCAATACAAAATATGCTTAACTGGAACAAATGTGTCACAGATATTTTATAAAAAGGCAAAGTTTATTGCCTGGATGGGAAGGGGGTTTAACACCGCGGATGTCAACTGGTTAATGAATGGGATAATGACTGAGAACCGGTATGCAGGTTTATTTATATAGCATTAAGACCAAATTATATCTACTTCTTTTTAGATGTATATCTTTTTTTTGCAAGTAACTCCATTCTTAGAATGTTTATTTTAAATTGTATTCCAATATTTTACCTTGACAGGAAATGTCAACAAAGTTAATCAGTGGATTTATTTGTATGCACCGTTTATTTAAGCATGTTTAATTTATACATCCCTGTAGGTTATGGTGCTTACCAGCCTAAACACTGAATGGTCACAGACAGGTTGCCTTTATTTAGAAAATAAAGATTTATTGTAAATGTTCAATACAGAAATACAGGAGTAGAATAACACAGAAGTAGAATAACAGCTCCACATGGGCACAGTGGCGGATCTAGGGACGGGGGGGGGCAACGTAGCATTTGCCCCCTCCCTGAGAAAACTGCTGCTCCATCCACCGATCAATTAGGTCACAGAAGCTGCACTGTAGGCAGGTGAATTAGACGGCCGCCTCAGCACAGGCTGGGGCCTCGCAGCTGCCTAATGTGTGTACATAGAGAGCCACAGCAGCGGCGGCAGCAGCAGGAGGATCACACAGGGAGAGGTAGGGTGAGCTCTGTAGCCTGTACTGAGATGAGTGGGGACCAGGGACACAGAGGTGGTGGGGGGCAGGAGAAAGGTGAAACAGTGGCAGGAGAAGAGCCGAAGAGGGATCAGTGACACAGAGATGGGAGGGGGGACAGAGAAAAGGTGGCACAGTGGCAGGGGAGGAGCCAAAGGGGGAGATCAGTGACACAGAGATGGAAGGGGGGACAGAGAAAAGGTGGCACAGTGGCAGGGAAAGAGTCCAAGGGGGATTAGTGACATGGAGGTGGAGGTGGTGGTGGAACAGGAGAGAGGTGGGCACAGTGGCAGGGGAAAAGCCAGAGGGGGGTTAGTGACATAGAGGTGGTGGGTGGGCTGAAGAAAGGTGG
>NW_017306772.1:1022667-1025746 GCF_000935625.1 Nanorana parkeri | reverse complement strand
GAGAGAGGTGGACACAGTGGTAAGGGAAGAGGCAGAGGGGGGTCAGTGGACAGAGAGGTGGTGGTGGGAGAGGAGAGAGGTGGGCACAGTGGCAGGGGGAAGAGCTGACGGGGGTCAGTGGATACAGAGGCGGTGGGGGAAGAAGAGAGATGTGGGCACAGTGGCAAGTAGGGAGCCACCCAAGGCTAGCAGCTCTGGCAGTGGATGGAGGATCGCAGGGGGAGAGGTCAGATGAGCTCTGTACCCCATAGCCAGGATGCAAAGTCAAGTGAGCTCTGTAACCTATAGCTGGGATGGGTGGTCAGGTGAGATTTGTACCCCATAACTAGAATTGGAGGTCAGATGAACTCTGCACCCCATAGCTGGGATGGGTGGTCAGGTGAACTCTGTACCCCGTAGCTGGGATGGGAGGTCAGGTGAACTCTGTACTCATAGCTGGGATGGGAGGTCAGGTGAGCTCTGCACCCCATAGCTGGGATGGGAGGTCAGGTGAACTCTGTACTCATAGCTGGGATGGGAGGTCAGGTGAGCTCTGCACCCCATAGCTGGGATGGGAGGTCAGGTGAGCCCTGTACCCAATAGCTGGGATGGGAGGTCAGGTGAACTCTGTACCCCATAGCTGGGATGGGAGGTCAGGTGAGCCTTGTACTCCATAGCTGAGATGAGAAGTCAGGTGTGCTCTGTACCCCATAGCTAGGACTGAAGGTCATGTTAGTGGTGGATCTGGGGGGAAGGGGCAAAAGGGCAATTTTTACAGGGGGATGCGGGGACATTTTCATGAAAACCAAGGAGCAGCTCATCAGTGAGTAGTAGGTGTGGGCTGTGTGCTACCACTGTGCCTGGGGACTAGCACAGAGCTCCTTGGCACTAAGGATCAGAATATGGGACCCAGCACCAGTCCTCTATAGATGATGGTATTCTGCATTGCTTTATAATGTATTGCTGGGATTTGTAATCCTCTATAACTGGTGGTATTCTGTGGTGCTTTATAATGTATTGCTGGTATTTGTAGTCCTCAGCAGAACTACCAGGGTCACTGGGGTTGCAGCTGCGACCGGGCCCTAGAGTTCTGCCACTTGATGGGGGGGGGGCCCAGACAGAAGGAAGTGGGCACTGGTAACCATCGTCATTGCAGCTTACTGGGCCCCCCTTCGTTTAGTCTGGGGCACTCCATCCTTCACATTGGACTTTTTATCGCAAAGCTACACAGTAATGTGCAGTTTGAATGACAGACCTATTTTAATGACAGTAATGTACTAAATGTTGTTTGGCAGACATTCTATTCCCGCACAAAAAAATGCACAATTGCTGTTATACATACCAAACAACTGCATCGTAATGTATTATTGCAATATTCTGTTCTGTAAGCAACACCTTATTTTCTGGTAGTGCCACTCCCTAGACTAGACTCTGGGTCTGCATGGGCAACTGTTAACAATACACTTTGGTACATAAAAGCATGCCAGTCCCATTCTTTCCCCAGTATGAAAAGGGATGTTTTGATAGTAGAACTTATAGAAGTAATATTGTACATATGAGGCCCAAGTTGGGGTGTAAAGGGTTAAAGAGGAGAAATAAAAGCAGAGCAGAAAAAGATATGTAGAGGTGGGTATGAAAAGCATAGATAGAGGGAAGGAAATGTATCACGTAGACATTGTTGGTCATGAATGTGTGCTATTATCTGTTATGGGGGTGAGACATCTATTGTCTGCCACATACAATGCTGTTTTAACACCTCTCTCTGGCCAGGTTAATAACACCTCCTAGACTCCAATTATGGAAATGCAATCAACACCTGGTTGCGACTAACAGATTATGTGGATTGGAGCAACAATCACCATCTTTATTCCCAGATAATTTTTTGTACAAGTCACCCTGAATTGAGAAAGTTGGTTGGAAGACCAGTGAAACGTCTTCAAGAAAAATACAGCAAGTCCAGTTGCCTTGACTTATTTTTTACAGACCTCCCTGTAACCATAACACAAACTCTCTCTAACCCTAGCATTAGTACTGTGCTGAGCTTCTGGTGTGTCCTGAATACACCGATCAGCCATAACATTCTGACCACTGAGAGGTAAAGTGAATAACATTGATTATCTCATTTCAATGGCACCAGGAGGTGGGTGGGATACATTAGACACCAAATGAACATTTTGTTCCTAAAGTTGATGTGTTGGGAGCAGAAAAAAAATGGGCAAGCGTAAGGATTTGAGCGACTTTGACAAGGGCCAAATTGTGATTACTAGGTCAGAGCAACTCCACAACTGCAGCTCTTGTGGGATGTTCCTGGTCTGCAGTGGTCAAGACCTACCAAAAGTGGTGAACCGCAAACAGTCATGGGCGGCCAAGCCATGTGGGGAGCAAAGGCTGGACCATGTAGTCCGATTCAATGCAAGAGCTACTGTAGCTCAGATTGCAGTGTATCACAGTTTGTTGCATATGGAGCAATGTAGCCACAGACTGGTCAAAATGCCCACCAACAAAAGTGCCTACATGGGCACGTGAACATCAAAACTGGATCTCAATCCAATCGAGCATCTGAGGGATGTGCTGGAAAAACAAGTCCGATCCATGGAGGCCCCACCTGGCAACTTACAGGACTTAGAGGATTTTCAACTGACAGATACGAGATACCACAGTCTAGTGCAATCCATACCTCGACAGGTCAGGGCTGTTTTGGCAGAAAGGGGGACCTACTCAATATTAGGCGGGTAGTTAAGGCCGATCGGCCTATATCTAAAGTAGAGGCTCTTATAGGTTAGAGTTAGGACAACACTCCACAAAGGAGCCTTGATGAGGCAGTGTGGCTTCCACAAATTTTGCAAAAGCTGTGCAGCTAAAACTTCTGCAAGTCTCCCTGTAACCCTAACATATACCCTCAGTGTAACCCTAACACAAACCCTCTATAACCCTAGCATTAACCCTCCCTGTAACCCTAACACAAACCCTCCCTGTAACCCTAACACTTACCCTCTCAGTAATCCTAGCACTAACCCTCCCTGTAACCCTAACACCAGGGGCGGACTTCCGCCAGTGCAGCTGCTGCATCTGCACCAGGACCCAAGCTTGGGGGTTGGGG
>NW_017306772.1:947803-1022567 GCF_000935625.1 Nanorana parkeri | reverse complement strand
GGCAGTAAATCCAGACACAAGACCGATGGCAGGATAGGGCAAGAGATGGTGGGGGGCACCATTCACCCGGCAGTGATTAAAGAGCCGGCAGAGAGCTGGGAGCAAGCCAAAAATACATAAACACACAGCACAGCAGCCTTCAGGCACACTATGAGGCAGCACTGGGGTTCGGCCATTAGGACCCAGCAAGCAGCCACCTGAATACAGAGCCTGCCGCCTCTCCCTGCTGCATGGTGTTCTCGCCAGGAGGACAGTCAGAAAAGGTGATGCTTTCATCTATGTGCCTAAGTTCTGTGTTCTGTTTGTAGCTCTCTATAACTGATGGAATGAATCTGCATTTCTGTATAAAGTACTGTTGGGAGTTGTAGTCCTCAATAGCTGGTACCATTCTGCATTTCTGGATAAAGTGTTGCTGAGAGTTGTAGACCTCTATATCCATTACCATTCTTTTCTGGATAAAGTATTGGCTGTGGGGGGATGTGAGGGAACGGAGTGAGGGATAGTTTCTGAATATTTCAAGCGCATTTATTGTGCACTTCTTTCTTTCTATTATTATTACATTGAAATATATAATGACATCATTATACAAGTCATCATAATGCAGAATTAGTGGGAGTGAGTGAGCTTGTTCCCCTGCTCTCAGGTGGCCAGTGCTGTCTTTTGGTGATCAGTGGGGCTCTCTCAGGTGGCTAGTTTGGGCTCTCAGGTGGCTAGTTCGGGCTCTCAGGTGGCCACTGGGGCTCTCAGGTGGCCAGTGCAGGCTCTCAGGTGGCTTGTTCGGGCTCTCAGGTGGCCAGTGTGGGCTTTCAGGTGGACAGTGGGGCTGTCAGATGGGCAGTGTGGGCATTATAAGAGCGGGGGGGGGCCAAAACAAATCTTTCACCAGGGCCCATTGTTCCTTAGATCCGTCACTGCCTTACGCAAACCCTGTGTAACCCTAGAATTAACCCTTTCTCTAACACAAACATTGACCCGCCCATTTATAAACTTAAAGCCTTATTTGCATTATCACATGTCCTGCACAGGATCCTCTTTACATAAGATCAATGTTCCTGCATCCCTCTAATTCCTGCTTCCGAAATCTTTCCCCAAGCCTCATGAATGCTGTGATGGTAGCTACGCTTTTAAATGCACTATTTCTTGTTGGGGAAAGGATAAATGAGGAAACATTCCCATACCACACTAAACATGATCAGTTTAGAATTCAGAAGATATACAGTGATGTAAGTAACAAGGAAGATAGAAATAAAGTTATTAAAGTATCGTGGGAAATTGTTTTATAACTAGATCATGAAAAGAACATTTGGAGTATTTTATGCTCTAAAGTGGCTGAAGAATAAATCTTTCAGCCTATTGTGCCAGAACTGTTTATATGATCAGGACCAGACATCCTGCAGCACTTGGCACAAAAAAAGTGACATGTAACAATTGTTTTATGCATCTGAGGATTCATCTGAGAGTTTGATAAGTTCCACAGAATCAAACACCATTATCCACTTAATTTTACAATGGAGGCACTCTGGGATACAGCTGTAATTATATATCTACGATCAGCATTACCACTTTATTGAATGAATAATGCATGCTAGTTTGATAGTTTGAACTCTGTGGAGGCTGCTGGCAAAGATTAATCTCTGACTCTGTTTACCTTTTCAATTATTCACAGCAGAAAATAACAACATAAACACCCATTCTGAATGCTTGTCTCTATTGCTGTCATATAGAAGTCCGGTAGAGGAATATTTTCCTGCTCAGGTATGGAACCCATAACATAACAACTGGTGAGCAATTCTAGAGGAGTCATTTGCTGGATATGTTGTAACAGAATTCTGTTGTCATTTCATCTGCTTTTAGTGCAGCTATACGTCTTGATATGGACTGAATTGTGATTTATTGTATTAATAAATAATTAGGAGCACATCTTTGGATATAATGTCTAGTGTCTATTATTGTAACTCGCAAACAATCACCCAGTTAGTTGAATGAAGCTGCAGCTTATTAATTTGTCATTAATTATAAATATTCATTTGTGACAAGGCAGATGGTACTTCACTTTCATCACCAATTTTTTCTAGGAGCAAAAACATCACTAAAGTGATTTTTTTTAAAACAGTTATCAAATATGTGTCTAAAAAAGGGATTATGGGATATTTTCACAGAATCATTGAAAGGTGTGCCAGGTCTCCAAAAGAGAAAAATAAGGATGTCTGGACAAAACAAGATTTAGATGTATTATAATGTTTTCCAGTAAGGGTGGCCATACTATATTGTTAGCCTGATGTGGCAGTCACCCAAGGATATGGCCAAGTATGGCTTCTTTAGAGGGACAACATTAGCACTTTTGATTGTTGTAAATGTTTGATTTTGCAAGTACGGCTCAATCCTTCTTTATATCCTGCTTTATATTGAAAGGGCTAAAGACAGAATAAACACTTGAGCAACAAATGCACAATATTACCTAAGTCTAACAGATTAAAGTAGATGTCAAGCCTTACTAAATGCTATTTAGTTTGCTACAGCTTGGTGTGTAATAAGCATTTGCTAACACATTGGCAACAGGAAATGATGGTAAAAAGAAGAAACAGTACAAATATTCCATGGCCCTTCGGCCCCCTTAATCCTTGTGCTGTGGTATGTTATTTCACACATTATGAAGCATGTTAATATGAGTTGCATTAAGGCAGCCCATTATTTTTTTCTATATTGAAGTGGCTTATACATTTAAATGGGCTGCCAGTAAATCCCAGCACACTAAAAACCAGAACTGACCCTTTTTTCCCTACGCAGCAGACCATAGCTGCAGCCAAAGTCCCTTGCCTTAGTTGGCTGGGGTGCTGTTCAGAATTAATACACTATTGCTTGCACGCTGCAGTATCAGACATTACCGCAATGCTCAGGTGTCATTCGGCCTTATGCATTGTATACATTGTAAATAAAACTCTTTCAAAACTTCATTACCTGCAGTTTACTTTTAGTGAGGGGACCAAGCAGTGTTCAGTTTGCTGGACATTCACTGAACAATTAAAAACATTTACAAACCCCAAACATAGTGCCTGACTGAAGTCTATGGAAGCCAAGTCTTGTTATTTTTTCAAGACCAGTTTGCAAGCTTTTGGGGAGAAAGGACATGAGTAGCTGGGTAGTGCCATGGAGGACAAGTACCACTGAAACAAAATTTAAAAGAAATACTGCTCAGCGGGGAGCAGATTTTTAAATAAGACTCAAAAGGAAAACATTAAAAATACCCATTTCCTTTGAATAACATGCTTGGGGGTGCCCTAAACTTTCGCTTGAAGTGGTGCACCTGTATAATGTAAAGATAAATGGTATGGAGACCACGGTCAAATATGAATGTATCTACAGTATCTCACAGAAGTGAGTACACCCCTCATATTTTTGTAAATATTTTATTATATCATTTCATGTGACGACACAGAAGAGATGACACTTTGCTACAATGTAAAGTAGTGTAGTGTACAGCTTGTATATCAGTGTACATTTGCTGTAAAAAAATAACTGAACACGCAGCCATTAATGTCTAAACCGCTGGCAACAAAAGTGAGAACACCACTAAGTGAAAATGTCCAAATTGGGACAAATTAGCCATTTTCCCTCCCCAGTGTCATGTGACTCGTTAGTGTTACAAGGTCTTAGGTGTTTCAAATGGGAGCAGGTGTGTTAAATTTGGTGGTATCGCTCTCATTCTCTCATACTAGTCACTGGAAGTTCAACATGGCACCTCATGGTAAAGAACTCTCTGAGGATCTGAAAAAAAGAATTGTTGTTCTACATAAAGATGGCCGAGGCTATAAGAAGATTGCCAAGACCCTGAAACTGAGCTGCAACACGGTGGCCAAGACCATAAAGCAGTTTAACAGGACAGGTTCCACTCAGAACAGGCCTCGACATGGTCGACTAAAGAAGTTGAGTGCACGTGCTCAGCGTCATATCCAGAGGTCGTCTTTGGGAAATAGACGAATGAGTGCTGCCAGCATTGCTGCAGAGGTTGAAGGGGTGGGAGGTCAGCCTGTCAGTGCTCAGACCATACGCCGCACACTGCATCAAATTGGTCTGCATGGCTGTCATCCCAGAAGGAAGCCTCTTCTAAAGATGATGCACAAGAAAGCCGGCAAACAGTTTGCTGAAGACAAGCAGACTAAGGACATGGATTACTGGAACCATGTCCTGTGGTCTGATGAGACCAAGATAAACTTATTTGGTTCAGATGGTGTCAAGCGTGTGTGGCGGCAACCAGGTGAGGAGTACAAAGACAAGTGTGTCTTGCCTACAGTCAAGCATTGTGGTGGGAGTGTCATGGTCTGGGGCTGCATGAGTGCTGCCGGCACTGGGGAGCTACAGTTCATTGAAGGAACCATGAATGCCAATATATACTGTGACATACTGAAGCAGAGCATGATCCCTCCCTTCGGAGACTGGGCCGCAGGGCAGCATTCCAACATGATAACAACCCCAAACACCAAAACCTCCAAGACGACCACTGCCTTTGCCTAAAAAGCTGAGGGTAAAGGTGATGGACTTGCCAAGCATGTCTCCAGACCTAAACCTTATTGAGCATCTGTGGGGCATCCACAAACGGAAGGTGGAGGAGCACAAGGTCTCTAACATCCACCAGCTCGTGATGTCGTCATGGAGAAGTGGAAGAGGACTCCAGTGGCAACCTGTGAAGCTCTGGTGAACTCCATGCCCAAGAGGGTTAAGGCAGTGCTGGAAAATAATGGTGGCCACACAAAATATTGACACTTTGGGCCAAATTTGGACATTTTCACTTAGGGGTGTACTCACTTTTGTTGCCAGCGGTTTAGACATTAATGGCTGTGTGTCGAGTTATTTTGAGGGGACAGCAAATGTACACTGATATACAAGCTGTACACTCACTACTTTACATTGTAGCAAAGTGTCGTTTCTTCAGTGTCGTCACATGAAATGATATAATAAAATATTTAAAAAAATGTGAGGGGTGTACTCACTTCTGTGAGATACTGTATATGATATGTCTAGCAGCTGTGTGAGCTTTATAAAAAAGGTATCTAAATGTTAAAAAATATTTAAACAGCGCTATAAAGGAATGCTTCTAGGTATAACTAAACCCGCCATAAAGTGTTCATTTAACTCAAAAACATTTAACCACATAAAACAACATATTATAAAGTGCTACAGTGACTGTGTTCTATAAGACTTTCAATAAATGATGAATATATACACTGAGTGGCCAGATTATTATGACCACCCCATCAGTACTTCGTTGGGCCACGAGATGACTTTGTTGGGCCGCCTCGTGATGGCAAAAGTCGCCGGGAGTCTGTTTAAACAGCCTCAATGCTGGCGATGTACACTGTACGTCGTCAGTCACGAAGGGGTTAAACACTTTAACAACAGCTGCTCTTGAACATTTAACAAATTCTGCTGTTTTGCTGATACTCACTCCATGGCTCCGAGCGCCAACAATCATCCACGTTCAAAGGCTGTTAAATCGCGTTTTTTACCCATATCGTCAGAAAAAAATCACTTCTACTGTCGTGGTAAACAACCTGCTTCCCTATTTATAATGGTCTGGCCCTCTAGCAACTTCAGCACGAAATTGTAGTTAATTATAGCTAATTTGCCTACAAACGTCAGGTGGTCATAATAATCTGGCCACTCAGTGTATATATATCTTAGTGTATTTATCTCCAGTCCAACAAAGTGACGAATACATCCAACCCGTCAAACACTTAAAACATTTTGAGGTTTCCAGATGCTGATTCTACAAATTCAAAGTCAACAAATTGCTTCGCTTATCTGACATACTGGTTTGAATCTGAAGGCAACCACCACTGCATAGAGGTGAAGTTCTGACAATAGTATGAGTACTACAAGGTCACATTCTATCGGGTGTGTGCAGAAAGGTGGAGGGACCACAGTGGTGTATCAGTAAATCCACATTAGAAAGAAGATTTAATAGATTGGCAGGATTATACACCATTGACGGATTTGTCGCTTTGTTATTGGACAGGAGATACAGTATATACACATTGATAGATATGTGTTCATCATGTATTGAAAGTTTTATATAACACAGTCACTGAAGCACTTTATAATATGTTGTTTTATGTGATTGAATGTTTTTAAGTTACTGGAACACTTTATGGTAGGTATAGATATACCTAGAAACATTAGTTAACATTACAGCGCTGTGTAAAATATTTTATAGCACCTGTATAACGTACTCCAGCAAAAGTCACATTAACAAAGAAGTAAAAACATTTGCCACTAAATTACATTTCTTTCACTGCTTGATTCTGTTTGTAATAAAATGGGGTGGGGTCCCCCCTTCATAATCCATAGCGGACCCTTATCCTTAATGAAGATCTGGTATGAGTTTTGAGGAGGAAACCTAATGCAATAAAAAAAAACTGTGTGGGCTCCCCCTAAAAATTCATACTAGATCCTTTTATTCCAGCAACCAATGACACTATGGCCCACACAACATCACTGGCCAGGGCCACACATTCATTGGTAGTCATACTGCCACTAAATACATGACTTCCAGCTTCCCCAGCTGGAAGTTTAACAGGTGGGTGGACAGGCCAAATCTGGCCATTTTGCTCACCCGTTCAAGGAACTCCGGATGGATAAAGAGTTTGAGTCTCATCCCTACTTACTGTTAAATGCAACAATAATATTTTTGATATTCTCACCTTCAATCTCTGCCACAACCATGCATGTGTGTGATTTCATCTGAAATCAAGAAAAACAGAAATGCATTAGTATCATACTTAGATTCACAGTTTGTGCATAGAATATTAGTCCACCAAACAAAATATAGGAACCACAATGAAGGCCCAGCTGCACTGCACCAGTGGACAGTACGGCAGCCTGAACCCTTTACAAACAGGAATGTGCTACAATCGGTCAGCAACATAATGTGAGTAGCCTTGTACAGCCTCTGGCAGTCCTGGTCGCCTAAACAACAATCTACATTGGCTATGCAGAAATCCTGCTCTGGTCGTAACTATTATCTTCCACACAAAAGTATGTCCAAGTACCAAGGGATGAATTCTTCTTCAGTAGCAAATATGTGGTTACAGTTCATGCTTCCAGCGAACTATTAGTGCTATTAGCTTCAGTATTTTGTTTTACACGCGGGTTTACTATAACAAAAATTACAGCGAAAATTTCCACGCTAACATTTTTTATGATCAATATTGTAATAAACGTATATCAGCAATGTACAACATGTATGAACACGAAAAACATAAATGCACTTGCTTATCTGCTCTTTGAATATATTTTTATTGGAATTTTATGTGGTGACTATATCTTTGTTATCTCACTCTCTGCATATAAATACATAGCAGTTCTGTCTATTTTGATGATTTTTATAGAATTTCAGATAAAGATTTTTAAACAACTCGCCTGTTGCTATCCATATACATCATTAGCTGGGAAGACCCCAGTCAGTCAGGTGATAGCCTTTGATCTTGTGTCAAAGAAGTCATAGTGTAGTATCCAGACATGTGATCTCAAGTAACGTGGCTCCAAGCATGGGATAGTCACATGCTGAAGCATGATTTTTTTTTTTTCTAGTAACTGGCTTTGGTATGCAGACAAATTATTTCTCCCTTTACTATAGGAATTGGCTAGAAAATATTAAAGGGAATGTGTAGTGTGTTTGTATTTATTTAATTTATTATAACGTTAGGTGCTAGAAACGTAACTTATAAAAATGCCTTTGCCTTTTTTTAAAGCAGCACTCCAGCCAAAACCATCAAGATAAAAATGAATAGCACAATAAAAGATACAATAACAAAACCAGCTTTTGTGGCAATATTCACCTTCTATTCAGAGATTTACCCCTCAGTCATTTTCTTAGATGTCCTTAATCAGATGGCCAGCATCTTTCAACCCATTTGCTCTGAGCCCAGGTCATTCTGGACTCACCCCAGCCTGTGACTGGACAGTGAAAGGAGAAGCAGGACAGTGATGAGCTCATCTCTCTCTGTCAATCTGTTTTCTAGAGGTGCACCGAAATGGAAATTTCAAAAACAAAACCGAAATAAAAAAAATGTCAGGCCGAAACCGACACCAAAACCAAAAATGTTTTTTATTTAAATTTTTAAAAAAAATCAAATATTTTATTTGTATGTACAAACACTCAGCGATCACTGATCGCTGAGTGTTTGCATTGGCTTTCCTGCAGGGAGGAGAGCTCAGCCTCCTGTGACAGCCCACACACCGCTCTGCCGGACTGTGACAGGAGGCTGAGCGGTGTGGGAGGAGAGGCGCCGGCCGCTCACAGCACTCTCCTCCCGTAGCGCTTGGCCGCCTGTGACAGTTTCTCTCCTCCCCGCTGGGACACAGAGCAGCGCCCAGCGGGGAGGAAAGAAACCAGGGATGTGCTGCTGTATCGGCAGGAAAATTGCACTTTCGGCATTTATCCAAAAGTGCCATTTTCGGACAATATGGTTCGGCGGCTGATATATCGGTGCATCCCTACTGTTTTCTCTTCCTATCATCATGCTTCCTGTCAGCACATGCACTGATTGACTGCTTGCACTGCTTCTTCCTCTCACACTATGTCCCAGAACCTGCAAAAGGCAGATACCAGGTAAAATACAGTTACTTACGGTGCTTGCATTTAAAAAGAAATGTAATGATGGATAAATAATTACTAAGCTACATTAATGTGTGTCTTTTATACCTGCCCATAGTTCAGCTTTAAGCCAGGTAAATATGAAATTAAGATTATATTTTATATTTGAATTTTCAGCCAATATGTGGAGGTCCAGGCTAATTTCTATATGTTTAGCTGCCTATTCTTATCTGATATGTTAAAAAAAAGATGGTTTACCAAGCTTAGTAGCTAAAACTCCAATTTATAGCACACAGCTGAATGAGGCAGGGAATCACTCATCCACCTCTTTCCCCCACCTAGGTTCCTTTTTAGATTGCACTGTACAAATTTAGAAGAAAATGACAGCATAATGCCCTGTGAATCCTGATTCCAGTGTCCACGCCATAGATCGGATTGGAGAAGAGAGGGAATGTCTTGCATCCGGCTCTGTATCCTAGAACCCCTGGGCCCCCCCTAAGCACTAGATGCTTGACTAGTTACCTTTGGTCCCCTGGGGAAGCGCAAATAGTGAAACAGATCGGGATAAACACTTGATAAGCAAGCCAGCCAGAATTACCACAGTGTGGGACATTTGCAAATCTCTCATATGATACATATGATACTCCAGGCATTCCTGTATATTCTCTGGCGGCATATTAAGGATAATATGGGGGAATTTTACCATGTCTTGATGATTTCTTTTATACAATTTTGTATCAGTATTTATAAATAAATCTTTTTGGTTTTACTTATGCAATGGTCATTACGCCATATCTGGTAAGGATAATGACCATAAATTATTGGTGCTGTGAAGCAGCTGTGCCGTATTTGTTCTATTTTTTTTATTAAAGAACACAATACATGTAGTTCACAGTGAACACATAAAAGGGAAAAACAAAATGACTTCTGTTCTTGAAAACTGTCCATAATGACAGATGTTTGAATGAATATTCAGCATGTATTCAACTTGCATTTGTCGTAGTTGTAGGTAATAAATGTAATTTGCCATTCTTTTACACAGAATTTCTTCAAAGCAATTCAGGACCAAGCAATCATTGCTGCTAGTTCCTTGACTATGAAATTCACTGCTACAAATTGCTATAGCTAAAAGCTTGCCATTTTCTTCCACATGCTAAAAAAATATACATATATTTATTTTACTGCAGCAGAGTAACTGAAGGACCTTTACGTGAGTATGTAAAGCATACTTTACATAGATATGAATATGGCATGATTATGATGAAAATGTCTTCTGCTAGTCAATGTTCACACCTGACTGTTATTTGCAAAATTCTTTTATGGTTTTATTTGAATATGCTTCTTCATAGGTGTCCTCAGTGAACCAGCTTCAATGTGGTTAAACCACTGTAAAGCCTCCCCCACTGTTATACATTGGGATGGTGTAAGGCAAAAATATTATTTAATTTGGACAAAAAGAAAACGTGTTCCTTCGAAGTGAAGATCAAGAAAAAGCGAATTACAAAAATGAAAGAAAATTATAGTAATGCTGATATTGATAATAGGATTCACTGGAAGTGTTAATAGTTATCCTCTAGGGGTTGGTTTTCGTGTTAGTGGGCTTTAAAATGATATTTTAGGGCAGGGGTCCTCAAACTTTTTAAACATGGGGCCAGTTCACTGTCCCTCAGACATTGCTGGGGGCCGGATCATAGTTTAAAAAACAGGGGAGCGTGGCTGTGGAGCCACACCGCCATGCCCCCTCCCGTCCCAGAACAAAGGGGGAACGTTTGTGAGCAATTGCTGTGCATTCCAGCAGCTGCTGCTCTGGTGTGAATAAGCCCTTACTTAGAGGGTATATATAAATATTTTTAACAACTTCTTTAATAAACAAAATATTTTTTCAATACAATTAATTTCTCTTAGCCTGGAACATGTACTAGCATGATTTCTTATTATTTTCTACAGCTCAAGTATTTGTTATTGATCACAAGAATTGGGCATGTAGACTGCCCTGTCTTACCTCTCTGCAGCGGCATGCAGCTTTGGGAGAGGCAGGGAGATGGCATCACTTCATATTCCAGTTCTCTTCTTATTGGCCACCCTACAAGAGCCTGTGCTGGCGTGCACCCAAAGTTGGAGGGGCGCAGCTGCAATGGCGTTACGCTGCTAAAGGAACCAAGGCATTTGGTTTGCCTCGGCGCAGTCGCGCAGGCCGAACACAGAAGCTGCCAAGCTTCCGGAACTGCCTGTGTGTCTTCCCTGACACCTAGGCGGGGCCGGCTGAATGACGATCTCTCGCTGGACCCCGGCGGCGGTCGGGCGGCTGATTGATTGCTATATGTTGTTTAGGGCGGCTGGGCCTATTTTAACTGCTTGAAGACCAGGTGTTTAGACCCCTTTCCCATCCAGGCCATTTTTCAGTATTCAGCGCTGCGGTACTTTGATTGACATTTATTCCATCCTGCAATGCTGTAATGAAATTCATTTTTTACAATTTATTGGGGATAGATAGAGCTTTCTTTTGGTGTTATTTAATCACCACTGCGGTTTTTATTTTTTTCCTATATTTCGGGGAAAATTACAGAAAATTTTCAAAAAAAAGTGTTTTTTTTACATTATGTTAGGAAACATTTATTATCACCCAATTTTTTGGTAAAACATAAAAGACGGGGTCACGTCGGGTAAATAGACACCAAACATGTCAAGCTTAAAAATTGCGCGCACTCGCAAAAAATCACCATACCCAAAATTGGCCATAGGCGACGCTTTAAAAACTTTTACAGCTCATCAGTTTAGTGTTATCAGTTAATGATGTCCCTAGAATTATTGCTCACACTGCGACGTTCGCGACGATATGGAACATGTGCGGCGTAATGGGCGCAATCGTCATTTTCGCAGGTATGCGCACCCGATGCATGTTTGCATGCGTGTATGTATTGGTGGGGACTTTAAAAAAAAAAAGTTTTTTCTTAAATTCTTTTTTATGTGTAACTTTAAAATAAAAAATGCAATCTTTAATTTTGTTTCCTATTTTTTTTCCCACTTAACTTTATTGCTATTACATAGGGGGCTAAGAAACCCCCTTATGTGATAGCAAAAGATGTGACAGGTCCTCTTTATGGAGACATCAGGGGTCTCCAAGACCCCTAATGTCACCTAGGACCCCCGAAGAAACGGATGAAGCAGAGATCTGCTTCATCAGCTTGTCTCCAGCATCTGAAGCTGGAGAGTGACACAAGAATGCGGAAGTGATGTAATATACATCACTTCTGCATTCTTACTGCGGAGAGGGGACCGGAGGGAGGTCGTGTGCCGACCTCCCTCTGATCCCATGTCAGAGAGGCACTATGCTGGTCCTGGGCTCAGTGGAGCCCAGGATCAGCGTGACAACGGGAGGAGGGGGACACGGGCCGACCGCCCATACAAGCGATCCGCTCTATAGCCGGCGGATCGCTTGTATGTTAACAGGCATCGCTGCCTGATTTTAAAGACACGTGCAAGTGGGCGTGGCTTATCTAGAGAGCTCCCGGCCGGCGTTTTTTTTACAACGGCCGGCCGGGAGGTAGTAAAGGTAGGGGCCTGCAGCTCCTCGGCCTTGACACCCGAACGGGCTGGGCCAAGGACCCTGGCGAGCCGGATGTGGCCCGCAGGCCGTAGTTTGAGGACCCCTGTTTTAGGGGTTAAGTGCTGGCCGCAGGGGAGTTAAGGGAATACCAAGAATGTTCCGTTTCTTATCTCCCCCTTGACTTATTCAGTTTCTTATCTCCCCCTTGACTCATCACTGTGAGTGACCGGGACTGCACCACTGGTCTCCATTCCCTGAAGAGGGGCCACAAAGGGTCAGGTGAGTATAAAAGGTGTTAGAGCAGACACCTCAAAGAAAATAGTGGAACAAATTGAGTGACATAAATTTGCAGGGGGTCAGATTATGTGTTTAGGGGGCCACACTTACTTAATTGCAGAAGATGATTAAATCACTTTACTAATTAATTATAATAATAACTGTAAATTACAATATTTATCCCTGTATCACACAGAAGGAGCAGCTTTCAAAATAAAGCCTTCCTATGTAAAACGACAGTTACAGGTAGTCTACAAGTGTCATTGAGTAAATACAATGCAACAATGTATTGTTGCATTGTATTTATTATTTCATTCAGAGATAGGTCAGATGTGTGACGTTTGATCAGCATATGACAGTTAATCAGCTAAAGGAATGTTTTAACTTTAAAAAAGTCAGAAACCTCATTTTAGTTTAATGTAAATAAGAAAGATTATAGCATAAACTGTATACCTTTTATTTACACCAAAACTGCTATTTTAAAAGCTAACACTGGTCAAAATAGACAAAAAACATCTTAATATTGTTAATGTCTTTATGTCTAGAGATTACAAGTAAAATAATTTTTGCAAGAAAATATTGCCAAAACAAATCATAGTTTGTCCCCTCCAAAAAAATGTTTTGTAAATGTAGGGCAGCACAGTGGCGTAGTCTCGGCCAAGTCACTATCTGCAAGAATTTTGCATATTCTCCCTGTGCTTGCGTGGGTTTGCTCCCACACTCCAAAGACATGCTGGTAGGTTAATTGGTTCCTGTTTAAATTGGCCCTGTATGTATGTGTGTGAGATAGGGACCTTAGATTGTAAGCTCCTTGAGGGTAGGGACTGATATGAATGTGAAACTATGTTAAGCTCTGCGTAAAATTGTCAGCGATATATAAATACCTGTAATAATGTATATATTAAAAAATGACAAAGTTATCACTGAACAAACAAGTGAGAATGTAACAATTGCTCTGGTCCATAAGAGATATAAAGGCACGAGTGCTGAAGTGGTTAGACATCCACTGTATCCTTTTACTACACTACACTACACTACTACAGTGTTAAAGTGCTGTTTTCCTTATACAATGCAAAATGTTTTCCCCATGTATGGAAATGAAGAGTATATTTATTGATTTGACATATCTATAATGTACAGTAACCAGTTTGGTAAACTTTTTTTAATGTGTGATTTTTGTTTCTTTTTATATTTTTTGATAGAATAAAATAATGTTCTTTTATCTTTTTGCAATACCAAACCTCTTCAAATTTCTCTAAAAATATGTTTATCTAGTGTGTAATGTATGTACTACTTAATGACAAAGTTATCGCCGAACAAACATGCCCGTAGTGAAAATGTAAAAATTGCCCTGGTCCATAAGGCGTATACAGGTATCAGTGCTGAAGTGGTTAAACAATCACTGTACCCTTTTACCACATTCAATGTTAAAGTGCTGTTTTTCTTATAAAAAATGTTCACGTATGATATCTACTTATATGTATTTGTATTGATTTAATGTATCCACATTTTAGATTATGTTTAGTTTGGTAAACTCTTTTCAATGTGTGATTTTTGTTTCTTTTTATATTTTTAGATAGAATACAATAATGTTGTTTTATCTTTTTGAAATAGCAATTGGAATATAAATTTCTCTTAAAAATGGTTTCCTACTGTGTAATGTATGTATTACTTAATAAAAAAAAAGTTATTGCCAAACAAACAAGCCAATATTGAAAATTTAAAAATGCCACATTTCTCTAAAAAATATTTTTCTGGTGTGAAATATATTTATTATTTAATGTCAAAGTTATCGCCGAACAAACATGCTCATAGTGAAAATGTAAAAAATGCTCGGGTCCATAAGGTTTATACAGGTACAAGTGCTAATGTGGTTAAACAATCACTGTACCCTTTTTGTTAAAGTGTTGTTTATCTTATAAAATGCTAAAAGCATGCTAAATGCTTTTATATACATCCTAAATATATTGTTGCTCTTTTACCTGTAAATTCACAATACCAGTTGCCTTGACTATACGTGACCTCCATGGTTTCAGAAGGAATGTCTGGCAAGTCATGCATTGTATTTACATGCTCACTGTGACTCCACTTATATTCAGCTCTGCATGAAACTAATGAACAGTTTATATTTTGCAGATGGCTTTAGCAACATGATGTAATAATGGAAAAAAAAAGGCTGCACTGGGTGTGCAGAGAGGGAAAGTGCTTGAAATGGCCTGAGGATATCTGCTGGCAACATTTAGAAATTGTCACTTCAGTTTAAGTCAAAAGATTTGTCTTTACTCATTACAGCCTTTGCAGTCTCAAAGAACAAAACTGGTAAAATTTCCAGCGATAGTGCCTACCTTCTGAATTTAAAATCGGTACTAACCAAAAGAAGTGGGGATTATAGTAAGCATAAGGCTGAACTACATGGGCAATTTTCATTTATGCAGCTCTAATTGTAATTGCATAAGAACAATCACTCTTTATGGAGTCATGATGTTGCTGTAACTAGTTCCAATTTGTAAAAAGCTGCTTGTGCAAAATAATAAAGTAATACTTTGCAAATTATTTCAGGTCAGGCATATATTCTGTATGGTATGTCCATGTGTCAAAATAAACATTCACTTGATTGCTGGATGCATCTCAAACATTTTGAAGCATGCCAAACATCAGATATACTGTATTAGTTTCATTTAAAATTATATCTAAAGTCAAAACTTTTTTATATAGTTTTGGAGAGGTTATGGAAGGGTTAAAGCCCATGTTAGGTGTTTGGCCTTACTTCTTGAGAAGGAAATCTACATTTAGATAGTTGTCACCGGAACATGTCCCCATTTTTATGTATTCATTAATACAGGTATTTACAGTATATAGAGTCATCACATCACATCGGTCCCTGCACTCAAAAAGCTTACATTTAAAGGTCACTATCTTTTAGGGAGGAAACCCATGCAAGCACAGAGAGAATATGCAGACTCCATCCAAATATTGTTGTGGCTGAACGTGAATATGAAGCGGGGACCTCAGTGATGCAAGACTGAAGTGCTAACCACTAAACCCATGTGCTTATACGTTGGAAGACTTTCCTTTCTTCCTGTTCTGTTTACAACTCAAACTGCTGGGTTTTCTCTCACTTTAATTCCCAGTGACAATGGTCACTAGGACACATACAGTGGCACATAGGCAGCTAAAAAAAAAAACTAAAAACGGACAAAATTAAAAACCCTTCCTTAATTTTAAAAGAAATGCAATACACCTGATGCAGACACCTAATTACTGCCCATTCCACACTTTTGTTTACAATCAAGGCTGGATTTTCTACATAACTAACATAGGCTGCGGCCTAAAGCAACAAGTCTGCCAGGGGCAGCACAAAGTTTCTAACAAATTATGTTGCTGACTACCAGTAACACATTCTCGTGTACATTGAAAAGTTCTAGACTCTTTCTCTGTCTGCCAGTGACATTTGACTGGTTCCATATTGAAAATGTTACTACAGAGTTTGTGTATTTTTGTTGGTGTAAGTCCAGTTCACCTATACTGGCTCCTATCTACAGTAATACTATACCCAATTACATAGTTAGTGTTGGAACCTAAAATAATTGACATCTATGATACAGCTTTGATGGAAAGGTTCCTTGATATCGTGAACTCCCCGTGACTGTTTGATAGGCAAATAAAGACCATCAAAGGGTTCCTGGGGCTGGACACTGATCAAAGGAGATCCGCTGGACTGTCATGTCCTGGGGCAAGCCCGACCCCCTGCTGGTATTTACTGCCCACACCTATGTCAGCAAGGCATATATGCTGGGATGGGGGCAGGGGCATATGATGGAACCTTCTTCCTGTGTGACACTAACCTAGCTCACCAGCAAGACCTTTGGACAAGACAAGTCTTTCTGAACTCTGCAATCAAGAAAGTGATTCGCTGAGACCGTTAGTCATGTTGAAAAAAGGCACAAGTCCATTGAGTTTAACCTATAGAGAAACGGAGAAAAAAAAAACCAAAGGGAGAAGAAAAGCCTAAACAGAACCCTATGACCACAGCTACCCCCAGTTGATCCAATGGAAGGCAAAAAAATCCTATAAAGCATGGTTCAATTTGCTCCAACAGGGGAAAAAATTCCTTCCTGATACCATAAGGTAATTGGATATTCCCTGGATCAACAATCTCTGATGCTTAATATACCTATTAGAATTCAATATCCAGTAATGTTCTGTGCATTTAGGAATACAGCCAGATATTTTTTTAAACAAAATATATACACAAAAAAATAGTTTCTTCTCATTTCAAACGGATTCGGATTTTTATTACCTTAGTTTGTCAGATTTTGGATCCGAAATTTGATTATGGTTCGTTATTCAGATTTTGGATCATCCGACTTTTTGTTTCAGAACGATTCAGAATTTTGTTTCAGATCTATTCAGATGGGGTCCTTTAACTATAAGTTATTTATTAATAATGTATTATTATTAATTATTTTTGGTGATTTTTTGGGGGTCATTTTAGTCCTGACAGCGTGTATTTTCCTACTGCATTTATCGTCTCTCTCTACTCCACAATAGGAAGTCACATGACTGTGCCTGTAACGCAATCCCCAGCAGCCAAAATAAACATCGGATTGGCCAGAGAAAGGTCAAGTTTAGTTTGGATGGATCCAAATTTTCGTTAAACATTCAGATTTGTTTGCATTCGGATGCGTTGGAATTTGGGAATTTGGATGCTTTCAAATGTCAGAATTTAAGGAAATTCATACAAATTTACGTTTGGAACTAAACAAAATTTACATTTCTAGTCTACAATCCCATCAGTCCCTGTCCTTAAGGAGATTACAAACTAAGGTCCCTTTTTCACATAGAGGCACATTCAGACAGGAGACATACAACCTTCCAGCATGTCTTTGGAGTGTGGGGGTAAAGCAGAGTACCCGGAGGAAAACCACACAAGGACAGGCAAAACAGAAGTGCTAACCACTGTGCCACTCCTAGGGAATCATAGCTATAATAACATAATCCATGTGCTCACTGAAAATATACTGTCCTTTAATTGTTCTTGTCCTTTACTATAGCCAAGTTTGTTTTAATCAGCATTCAAATTTCTTTCTTTAATTGTTAGCCAAAATTGCACAGCATATAGTTATCATGTAGTCACTAAATTTAAATAACTGGCAGACCCTTTGGCTGCACTAATCATTTTGAACATCAGTTATTGAAAGTCAGTGACAAGACGACAGCTATATACTTTGCAACTTGCACTGGCAATGTCATATATTTGTACAGCACTTGAGATATTTGGCTAGTGTATGGGATAAGATATGGGATAAGATAGCTGTCATGTAGTAATTGACATTGAATAAATGGTGCTCAAATTTACTAGTACATGGTTCTTAACAGAAACAGATTTCTATGCTACCTTCTACGCATGCCAAATTTAGTGTGTATCCTGTGGAACAGTATCTACCAAGTCATCCTGGTGCAATAACAAGACATTATTGGGTTATCTTTCTGCACACTGTGGTATTGTGTGGCAATCCCACTGTAGAACTGGGTGTAATAGTCACCCAGGACTCTCAGCCAGAGGGGCTTAGCAGTTCCAGGGAACAAAATCTTTTGCTGGGAAAGAACTATCTTTGCAGTTCTCTCCAGGTTTTCTGGATTTGGCATGGGATCCTGGAACTGGGAGATTTCTAAGAGAATTGGGAGGGATGAAATCTCCATTCCTGGGTCCATTGTTTAGTAGTGGCCAGCACCTAATTGCACACCTGTGCACAGCATTTATGGGAAGGGTGCTGGCTAATGTTCTGGGCTCCAGCTGGGAAGAGGAACAGAAGTTTTCAGGAGTCAGGAGGACTCCACCCAGAGATCAGAGGGGTGTCAGGTAGCTGTGTGTGCTAGAGGCACAGGGAAGACAGCCAAGGAGGCTAAAGCTGGCCACACACCTTACAACCATCGCAAGACTTTAAAAATTTAAAAAACGTACGATCTGCCCATCTTGGACAGGCAGATCGTACTTGCAATCATCGCAAGCACGCCCCGCTGAGGGGCAGGCTTCCGATGACCGCAATGCTGAACGGGCAGTGTGCGCTTGCTCACACCGGCCCGTGCGGCAGTTATCTCACGATCATGCTACAAAACCCGCCGAAAATCATACGATTCTCGCCTGGTTTTCGAACATGTTCGAAAGACAAAAGTCGTGCGACCGTACAGTAGAAACGGCAGTACGTCTTCCACACACCTTGCGATAATCGTACGATCGCGGGATTTCCCGCGATTATCGTATGATTATCGCAAGGTGTGTGGGCACCTTTAGAGAGCTAGTTACACATGGATGACCGCAATGCTGAACGGGCAGTGTGCGCTTGCGCACACCGGTCCGTGCGGCAGTTATCTCACGATTTCCCGCGATTATCGTATGATTATCGCAAGGTGTGTGGGCACCTTTAGAGAGCTAGTTACACATGGAGTATGTGCGACAATCTTTGGTCGGTGAGACATTGTCTACTTGCTGAAATATAAGCAGACTATATGTTGTGTTGATAGAAGAAATAAAAAGACTGTCCTGTTTATGTTAAAAACGGCTTCAAGACTGGTCCTTAAAGGAGAACTATGGGGTCAGTGTTTTTCACCATAGTTCTCCTTGGGGTAACGGGAGGACGCTAGTTTTTGTCCTCCCGTTACCCCAGTATACCGCGAGCTAAAGCTCGCGGTATACTGAGACGCCGCACCTGGAGCGGATCCCGACTTAGATGACGGGATCCACCCAGCTGCGTGAGTGACAGCTGGCTCTGCCTATCTAGAGGCAGAGCCAGCTGTACCCGCCCCCTCCCCTGTCCGTTCCGCCAGTCAGCGCTGGCAGATCGGAGCGGGGAGAGGGGAATCCAGCCCCTCCCCCTGTCACGGCAGAGAGCCGTGAGAGGATCGAGAGGTGAGGGAACCCGGTATGTGTTCTCTCACCTCCCGATCTACTGAGCCGACCTGTGACAGTCTCATTGTCACAGGTCGGCTTAGAACTATGAGGTGAGTGGAAATCACTCATGTCATAGTTCTCCTTTAAGCGCTCACCATATGTGCTAGGTTCCCCAAACATCACAACACTTATAATTTTACCTGAATTTGGGCTCAGCTCACCTACAGCTAGCATTTCATTTTTGGGTAGGTTCCAGATATGTGATCACAATACTGAAGTGCAATACTGGTTGCACTAATTATTTTCAGCTGCTTATTGTTTATATTTTGTTAATAGGTTCAGTATTAGTTCAATATCCACATACAAGATATGCCAAACTGTGTTGTAGCATAATTAGAAGAATCCAGGATTTGATTAAAATCAATCCAAGCTAGCAAGGGCTGTACTATTCACATATCCAGTAAGTGGTCATCTGGTTTTCATCACATGGCAACCAAGACAATGAAACTAGTACAGATAAGCAAACCAATCCACAGCTCTTTAATTACAGATGCTGAGATACACAAAGTACATCATGGGTGTATGCTCCAAAATCCATAGATTTTGACTTTTTATTCTCTGCATGATATCTCATGCATTACATACATATATGTACTGCACATTTTTTTAAGATTACTATAAAAGTGAAAAAACACACAGGGTTATTCACAAAAGGGTGAAGAGTTTAGAGAAGACAGGAGAAGTGAACAATCTAGGCCAGGGTTGCCCATAAGGTCGATCGCGATCTATCAGTCGCTCGCAAAGCTAACGCTGGTAGATCACGGGTCAACTCCCTGCCCTGAACTACTGTGCTAGAGTGGCCAATGTGTCAGACGCTGAAACATCTGACACAATGTCCAATACATTTTGTCCACCCCTCCCCGCCCGCAGTGTCAGATACATTTGGCCCGCCCTTCCCAGCCCGCAGCATTGAACACATTGGAGCTGCTCCTCCCTGCCTGCAGTGTCGGACACACCAGCGCGCCTGAAGAGGCGGGAGAGCCAGGAAGCATGTAGTTACTACTGGCAACTTAAGTTATAACCCAGGTATGCACATGCATGTATGATGCTTAATCTTACCTGTCTGAGCTACTGTATGTTCCTCCTCTGGCTTTCTCACACAGTGTTTCAAGTGTCAGACTTATCCCACTTTCCCAGTCACCATGGGGGAAAAATGATTGGCTGTGTAGTATATTGTAATACCCCCTTCTTAAGGGTTTGTTCACACCAATTACAGTGTGTTCCAGTGCCGTTAGCAGCTGGAACACACTGTATCGCATACTAAACTCCCCCCTGCGTTCTGGGGCGGTCCTGTGCGATCGCAAAAAATGCTGCATGCACTAGTTTTTGCAATCGCACTGGACCAGAACGCAGACATTGCTGTGCCACGCGTTCAGGTGCGGGCAATTCCACTGCCCGAGAACACAAGGGGGAATTTAGTATGCAATACAGTGCATACTTGGTAGTGCAAATACACTGTAATTGGTGTGAACAAGCTTTTTTGGTCTAGATTGCTCACTTCTCCTGTCTTCTCCAAACTCTTCACCCTTTTGTAAATAACCCTGACAATGTTTTACACTGCATTATACAGAAATGCCCATATGTTCAATTATATCTAACATTGTATGATCATTAAAACAAGCTTTTGCTTTGCCGATGCTAAGCAAGAGATTTATGGTTCCACTGGAAATACTTGTATTCTCTTATGCTTATATTCTCTTATACTTGTGCTGCTCTGCTTAATCACCAAGAGTGAAGAGAGAAAATCATGTATAAGCTCCAAATGGTGGTATGGCATTAACATTTATAAAGGGTTGAGGATTCTGTTCTCACCCCCACATGACAGCATTGGGTGCCTAAACAGCTAATCACTAAGCACTAGCACAGTGGCATGAGAGGAAGGGAAGTTGCATGTCCCCCCCATACCCAGAAGTGTCAGAAGCTTCATGACCTTTAGTTAAAACGTTTTATAAAGAAATATATTATATGCTATACCTTCCTCCAGGGCGAGCAGCTTAAAAAGGAACCTATCAAGTACAGAAATATAGGAGGTGCCCTTGTTCAGTTTTGAAACTGCATGTTCAGAGCCTGGCATGTCAAAATATTTTTTTGTAAGAAATCCCTTCTATGTGATGTATCTCTGCTTCAACCAAAGTTTGAATTAACTTTTTTTTGCCTTGATTGATGTATAAAAAAATATCAGGGTATGGTAATGGTTTCACGACATTCTCTATATGTATAGTGTGTTAAGTATAAATAGTGCACAGTATACATAGAGCACAGTGGCATAGCGGTTAGCGCTTCTGTCTTGCAATATCGGGGGTCCCTGGTTTGAATCACAGCCAGGTCACTATCTGCCAGGAGTTTGCATGTTCTCCTTGTACTTGTGTGGATTTCCTCTGGGCACTTCTGTTTCCTTCCACACTCCATAGACATGCTGATATACTAAATTGCCAAAAGTATTGGGACGCCTGCCTTTACACGCACAGGAACTTTAATGGCATCCCAGTCTTAGTTTGTAGGGTTCAATATTGAGTTGGCAGATATAACGGCTTCAACTCTTCTGGGAAGGCGTCCACAAGGTTTAGGAGTGTGTCTATGGGAATGTTTGACCATTCTTCCAGAAGCGCATTTGTGACGTCAGGTACTGATGTTGGATGAGAAGGCCTGGCTCACAGTCTCCGCTCTAATTCATCCCAAAGGTATTCTATCAGGTTGAGGTCAGGACTCTGTGCAGGCCAGTCAATTTCCTCCACCCCAAAGTCGCTCATCCATCCATAGCAAGGAAATTTCATGGAACACCTGAATCCAATGATTTGGAGGGGCGTCCCAATACTTTTTATAATACTGTATAGTGTAATTGGCTCCTGTCTCAATTGGCCCTCCTATGTATACATGTATGATAGGGACGTTAGATTGTAAGATCCTTGAGGGCAGGGATTAATGTGTAATGTGTTGGCACTGTATATAAATAAGAATTATTTCTCAGTAATTGTCCCTTGCCGATTCAGTTATATCAATGCAAGGCTAGCAGACATGGTCTACTTGACTAAAAATAAAACTGTCTGCAGTCTCTAGTGAAATACCTTCAAGTCTTCTGGTGGTTAAAGATCATGTGATTAAAGCTGCCTAGACTTTAGGCCGAAAAAGAAATTTTGATTCAGGGGCACATTTTATTCATGGCAAAAAAAGAGGTACCTTTTAACTCAATAGTGGAAATTGGTTAAAAAAAAACCCTATGGGTATGGCCCCATAGATTCATTTGAAATATGATTTTTTTATCCAGTCTATTTTAACTGATACTAAGTAGGGGAGCAGACATTTTAATATTGTATCCTTCAACATATCCAGAGACACCAGATAACTATTTAAATGTTTTATTTCTACTTTTACTTTAGTTATGTAAACTGTCATCAAATGCCTAGGCCACTATAAACATTGATTTGTAAATATTTAGACATCTGTAGTACACTCGAAACCTACGCGGCAGAATATCTGCATGACAGGACCGACAATAAAAAGAAATGCATCTGTGATACATCTAGATGTGCATTCTGCTTTCCACAACTGTCCTGCTAGGAGCACAAGAGATTGAGAAATAGATGAGTCTTATCCTATCTCACGCAGAGGCTCCCTTCCTACTGCAGCTCCTGACCTGTTTCTTCAGTGATTACATTTCCTGAGAGTTCTGTGCGATACAGAAATCCTAAACTGTGCCTTCTGATACTAAAGACACAAAGCCAGACAAAGTACTTATAGTGGATCAATATCTATAGAACAAAATGAAGCTTTAAATGTACTGCGGTGAAACGTTTCTTGATACATAGATAGTACTTTTGTATTAAAAAAAAAAATTTACTATTACATCACATTCAAATCTATAAACTACCGCGTTTCCCCGAAAATAAGACAGTGCGTTATATTTTTTTTCTACGAAAAAAGACACTAGGTCTTAGAACTACCACCGAACTAGGTCTTATTTTCGGGGTAGGTCTTATATTACAGAAATCCCTGAACATAGTGCTAGGTCTTATTTTCGGGGTAGGTCTTACTTTCGGGGAAACACAGTAATTGTATGCTTGTTGGAAGTATCATAAAAAAAAACATTTACTGAGATACTGCACAAAGATGACACGTTTTTCCCTTTTTTTTTGCTTTTTCAGGGCTGGGCTAAATTATATACATACAATTTGTATTAAATAGGAGGCTGGTGTATGAAGGATGATTGTCCTGTGCATGGGTCTGCACCACCAGTTCCTCTGATCTTGGACAACTTGAGTGATCAGATATTGAAGTTAACCAGATGCCAATTGTACAAATAGCTCTCTTGGACACTTTACTATATTTGGGTGTCTTTTCTGGACACTATTTCTGCCAAAGACTTCACATGAGTATGTGTCTTGACTTCCTGACAATCACATGGGTTAACTTTATGGTGATGGTATTCCCAAAAAATTTATATCCTATAGATTTGATTCATATTGTATGTACATAATTGAGCCCAGTCCTGAAGAAGCAAAAAATCATGAACCGCATCAATGTTCCAGATCTTCAGAACTGCGCTCAATTATGGATTAGATAATCAACAGGTCTAAACAGAATGAATAGGAAAACTATCAGGTTCTCAAACACAAGGAAGCCATAGTTTAAGCAAAGATCAAGCCATCTAAGCATAGATGGTGTAGAGGAATAAGGAGAAAAATAGTTGGGGTACGCAGGGGGTTCTTACTTGCATATGTTTAAACCATGCATAGAAGTCAAAATGTAGACCAGGATCAAGGCCAAAATTCACAGCAAAAGTTAGCGTAGATGGAGTTAAAATATAAACAGATAAACGATGGTTGGCAAAAAGGACAAACATAATCATAGTATTAGACTCAAAAGTGAAACTAACCCTACAATAGACTCTATTGTCGATTTCCATGCAAAGGTCAGTCAGATGATCAAGATGAGTGCTGAAACACACCAATAAACATATATGCACCTGTGGACATGCTAAATGTACAAGCATGTTCCAGTCTCCTGCTGCATGCACCATGTTGAGGATCACATAAATAGTACACAGGTGCACATTTTGAGGCCCAGAGGCAGCTATGGATATATGGGAGGAGTCTAACTAAGAAAGAGGCACTGGGAGAGAAGCTGACAGGAACTTAAAGGTTGCAGGTAACCCCCTTAAAGAAGGATGTGACATTGTGAGCAGAAATAAGGAAAACCAGATGAAATTATAAAACTGATGCAATACAGAAGTGTAGGAGTGATGCCCTAATATACTAGATCCTCAGCTTGAGATACACCAACTGTCTCAAAAGGGACAGATGTATAAGCAGCCATTTAAGTGGGCTTTTAAAAGGTAGGCTATAATTGTCCGAAGTACAATGGCTACCTGGTTCTTGAGATGGCATGTCTTAGAAAATAGCAGTCCTTCAGTTAGAGGACCCATGCACTCTCCACCCCGTCCTGAACCCCTCTCCGCAATACATTTATAAAACGTATAATGCATACCATTAGGGATGGTCAGATACCAGTACCTGTATGGGTGCCGATATTCTGCATTTTCACGAGAACTAACAGGGTCGCAGTGCTTGCAGCTGCGATTGGGCCTGGCGCTCCACCACTGTTCTAAAATCATTAGTCTGTAATAATTCAGAAAAAACTGTCACATGACACTAAAAAAAGGTATCAGTAATTGGTATTTGAGTACTTGGACAAGTATCTGTACTTGGTCTCTCGGTCTGGTAAAAATGGTATCAGTAGTTGGAGGCATTAGAGACAGACTTTACAGATGAGGAGTTTACGAAAGCATTGCACACGATGGCCACGGGCAAGGCTCCTGGCCCGGATGGATTCACACTCACGTATTACCGCACTTTCAAAGATATCCTGATACCTCACCTGACCGAATATGCCAACTCCCTCACCTCGGGCGAGGAGCTACGGCAAGAAACAACCCTAGCGCATATTACAGTCCTGCCCAAGCCGGGGAAGGACCCCACCTGCTGCCCCAGTTACAGGCCTATCTCGTTATTGAATGTGGATATCAAACTGTACTCGAAGGCCCTGGCACTCCGCTTACAGCCTTTGCTACCTAAATTTGTATCCCCGGATCAAACCGGATTCATTCCGGGAAGGGAAGCTAGGGACAACTCGATGCGCACCCTACATGTAGTGTCCTGTGCCGGCGGGAGGTCCCAGGCCACACTCTTATTGTCAACGGACGCGGAAAAAGCTTTCGACAGAGTTGTCTGAGACTTCATGCTGGCGACGCTGGGTGCCATGGGGTTGTTCAAATGATGCACAAATCCCAGGAGCCCCGTAGCCAATGCTCCTTAAAAACGGCAGCTGCCTACTAACTTTTGAGATTTTCTCTAGTCTAGTCTATCAATGGAGCTGGAAAAGTATCAGTACTTGTACAGCTACAGTACAATACTTGGTATCTGAACATCCCTGCACATCATAATTCTAGTTATCCTAAATATAGTGAAATAAAGTGCAGAGATGGATGTCTTTCTTCGGCCCTATTTATAGTGGTGTTTCTTGACAGCCCAGCTTCATAGGAAGAAGATTGAGTGGTTTGGGCATTATTGCACCTAAAAGAGGATCGTCCAGCAGGATTGGAGGACGATCGTGGAATGTGGAAATGGTAAATAGTGTTTTACATACTTTTTTTTTCCCCAAGAAGAGTGAAAAGTGTGCAAAACAAAAAATAAACAAGAGTTCCGGATAAGTTAAAGCATGGTACGTGGTACAGTTTAACAAAGTCTAGAAATGATTCAAGGCATTTACAGTATGAGCTATGTGGACTAAATGTAAAAATTTTAACATTTCTTCTGTTGCATCAATTTTACTTCTACTACATATTTATGAAAACGTTTACAGACCAGAAGCATACCTTGCTGACAGTTCTTAGTATTATGCAGTAGTCTTTCCCTCGTTCTAAGGGAGCATTATAAAAGTCTCCATAGTATTGCCTGTCCCCAACCAAGAGATCCAGATGTTCAGGGGTGTCTTCGGGGAAGAACTCAGCAGTGACGTAACCTTGTGTCTTGGATATATTACTGAAGTATGTCACAGCTTCCAAAGACTCGCACGTAAAGGAACACCGAGACATCGACTGAATCACAAACACCTGGTATGACCTGTAAAAAGCAAAGTGGTAATGCTAAGCTTCAATGAGGAACAACTGTTCACTGAGTAGATGACTTCCAGGTCATCTTGTATTTTGAATTGCCAACAAAATCATGTCATCATTAGATTAATCTCATTAATCTAATTTTCCCAACATCTTATGTCAGTGAATCTGCTCTTGTCAAGTATCTTTAAACTGCATTGAGTGAAGACTTCTTGGGGAAGCCATGCATAGTCTGATATTTAAAAGAGTTGAGATTGATCTGAGCACTTGTTATGATGACTGACTATTGAGTGTTAAATGTGTTCATTAAAGGAAAATAATAAGTGCTTCTTTATCATGATTATTATCGGATAAATATTTTCTAGCATGGTGGAAAATCTTTAGTTAACCAACTGCCAATATTTATGTTTATAAAGAAAGGGGAACAAGAGCTTCACTGTTCACGAACAGGTTTCCCAAGTTAAGGAGAAGATTGTGACAGGTCCAGCCTCTCCTATAATGCAAGAGAGTGGGAAGACAGGCTACCAACTCGCACAGTCAACAAGATGTTAGCCATCTAGCTCCAGCCTTTTACTTTAGTGTGAAAACAAAGGCCAATGGTAGCAACCAGAACTGCATTTACATTTCAGGAGCCTATAGGCAGAGAAGATATAGCACCCTGAAATGTCCCAAGTAACACCCCACACTTTATATATTATTTACATTATTTGTATAATTTTTGTTTTTACTTTGCTTTTTATTTACTTACAAGTCCAACTCAAAGAAGAACATTTTATTTGATGTTAAAATAAAGAGAATGTTACATAAACATAATCTGCTTTTTCATGTCCATCGAAATGCAGAACCCCTTCTTCTACATTCAGGCCTATCATGGGTAGCAACCTCTGTGATTGTGCCTTTGTCTCTTGGCAGTGATGTGAAGCTTAAAGAAGCAGTCATAAACTGTCAGATAGACTAAATACTGGGAATGCAGGCTCCCTTTGTCCAGATGATATGCATACACATCACAATGTGCGAACATCCTTTGCATCATGATAAGTTATCCCTATCAGTGCTGTGTGTCCTTAACAGGATCGCATAAGAAGCTCGAAGCAGGAACTCCAGGATGTTACAACATTTAGCAGAGAATGTATAGTACTTATACCTGTAACTTTACCCTTCAACCAGCTTTTCCAAGTGGCAGAAGGAAAGGGAAAGCAGCAACTCGCAACTGGATACCAATATTAATCAATATCCCTGTGCCAAGGGAAACCCAAGAAGGCACCTACTCAGTGGCGACTCTAGGAACAATATATAGGGGGGGCACATAAGATACCACAGTCAAAATGGGGGGGCACTAATAATTTTCACCACTAAATCATACCACTGAAAATAACTGAACAAGAAATCACAGGGCCCCATAGCAAAGTTGTGCATGGGCCCCCCTCCCACTTCACCAGAACCCATTGGTTCACAACAGAACTTGGGGAAACAATAGTGAGATAAGGTTTTCTAACCTGTCCAACTACTTTCTCTAAAAAAAAGTTTTGGATGTTTCCTGAGGAACACTATTGACATGGGATTATCACTGAAACTAGCCACAAACATTCCCATATCATACCTTATTCCCAAAAAACACCCCACCCCCCTCTTCCCACCCAAGCAAAACTGGAACCTCCCTAAGTGCAACATATTGGAGAAATGAAATTGTAAGCACCCAATTTATAGCTAAAGTACAAGATTGGAAGGTTAATGTACTAACTAAAACATACATCTATTAGTTCAGTAAAACAGATGTGATGGTTTGCATACATTTGCAGATATATGAACCACATGGCATACAACCATGGACCATAAAGTATAAGGCACCTTGGAAATTCTTATCTGGTCCTTCTTGTTTGAGACATTTACATAATTCCTCTACCTTGGTTGAAAGGGCAACATGGATAGTTACTATATTGTTGAGTGGGTTAAAATTTCTCAGGAGATAGCTATATGCAAGGACAATATACTGTATATTAGATTTATGTCACTTTTTGCTTAAAATATGTTGAGTTCTTTGTTCATTTTGTGTTCACTTTTGAGCAGCCCTTTTTATCATGTCATTGGATAATTTACTATAAAGTGCTATCATCCTTTTACCTGCTTAAAATATAAGCAGCAACATTATTTATATGAGAGCTTATGCTTATTGGAATATCAGAATTGACCTCTTTGTAGGTGCATGGGTGGCTTTAATATCTCATCTATTCTCAATTATAATCTAATGTAAAAACCACACAGATATATGCAGTAATTAATTAAATAGAACAGAAAAAAATGATGAGGAGGGAAGCGCTACCACCAAGAGGTGACCTGTCAGGAAATGTGGGTCCACGTAGGGTGTGGACCTAATGGGTTGGTAAATTTGGGCTGTGAAAGATAAGATATGTGTAGTGGCTGGGACAACTCCAGAGGTGGCTGGTATCGTGTTATCCGAAGGATGGCAGAAGCAATCAGAACGTGATATAAAAATGGTGAAAAAAAAGAGAAATCAGAAACACGATGGTCAAATGTGTGGTAATTATTAACTCACCGTGAAGTAAGTGGTGACGCGATGTCATCAACGAAAGGTTGAGGTGATTTTCTTGGAATCCTAGGTGTTGTGGTAGGGTGAAATTCCGGGTTGATTGATTCACTTTGAAGGGGAAAAAGTGATGTCCAGGTATTGTACAGATACTTAGTGATTCTGCATTGGTAAAAGCGTTGCGTACTGTATTGAGGTGATGGTAGTGAACAAAATTGTCCTGAGCTAATTGCAGGGAATGCTGTGATGGTTTAGCCCCAGTGGCGAGAAAAGGGGTCGGTAATTCCGGTAATATTCCGAGCTTCTGATGGGTAAACCCCCTGAGGCTCCAGGTGTGTGGCCAGTGAGATCTCTTACTGGTGGGCTGGGGGCTTTCAGCGCTCAGTTCCGCAGGCGAACAGATGTAATTAGCTCAGGACAATTCCACCCTACCACAACGCATGACACGATAACAGGATCCCAGCCACCACACATATCTTATCTTCCAAGGCCCAATTTTACCAACCAATTTGGTCCACACCACACTTGGACCCACATTTCCTGACAGGTCACCTCTTCATGGTAGCGCTTCCCTCCTCATAATTTTTTCTGTTCTCTTTGACAAACATCGGACACCCCGGTCCGCACATACGAGAAGCAGGACACCAAGTAGCAACTTCTGTATCCACATGTTCCCACCTTCGAAAAAGCGCTGTAAACTTTTCAGCAATTAATTAAATACATATTATGTATTCTAAACATTTCTGCTATTGGAAACTATAGAGGAAGGTTCACTTAAAGAAGAACTCCAGGATGCTTTGGGAAAAATAAGTGTTGTGTAAAACTTACACTGAACTCAGTGATGCTCTTCTTGATACATGGTGCTTTAACCCTGAACAAATACTTACATGTAAGACCTAAATTCAAACTAGATTACACTTCTAAAAAAATGAGAAACAAGTGAAATCTGCTAGCATACCAACCTCTGGGGAAACAACTGCCCACAGATTCCCCCATACTTTATTTAAATAAGTGTCTGCAATAAACAGTTATGTAATGACTGTGCAAGGCAGAGCAGTTGGTGGTTTATTAGCAACATGAGTAGTTTTGTTGGTTTGGAAAGACATTTACCTGACGTGTCCATGCTTGTCTGATCTCTGAAAGCTAATTTTAGGTAACTGACTGTTTACTGGCACAGTTTTCACTTTAGGGAGTGGTGGTTCTGAAATAAATAAAATGCAGGACAAATCTTTTAAATAGTATAAAAGAAAGCAAACACATTTCTGCTTCAAATCGTTTTTACAGAACATATCCAGGTATAACAATAAAGTGGTAACATACTGGATGATGGCAATAGTTCGCATATCAAAGTTAAAGGGGCAGCCACCGAGCCTCACCCATTTGCTATATAAACAATAATCTTGACCATAGACTGTTATCATAATGATTATATTCTGACTCCAATTGTTGTATTAGCAATTTATCCCTTGCTGAGACCTCTATGTCTGGCCTGTATAAGCAGATAAAATCACTGCGGACAATCCTTATGTTTATTTTATATTCCAGTACAGCAAAGTGAAAACCCGATTAATAGCTGGAAGTAATAACCAAAGTCTGCTTTTTCACAAAACAACCAAACAGTTGAGAAATGTTTAGGTAACTATTCACACTTTGCGGTTCTGGTACATTGTGTTAAGGCAGCCTATTCATTTAAACTAGTGCACTATCAAGCGTTGTGGTGTGTTGGATTAAAGCATTAAAGAGCCAGTGAAAATGAATTGGTTGGCATCGCAGCGCGCTGGCGTACATGATGCACTGTACTGCAGAGGTTTGAATGGACCCTAAATGTATGCAAGATGGTATATATTTAGAACTACCTAAGGGTACGATCCTAAAATAGATAACTACAGATGTCCCCTTGATAAACCAACAAAATGCAAGGTATCATAATAGTAGGAGTAATCCTTATTTTATTAATTATTAATTTACAAAGTGCTACATAATCTGCTAAATAACAAGTTAACTTTGTGGCATTTTGCCAGAGAATTAGGAAATATTAAATGTTTTCTAATATACTGTAAATGGTTTCTATTAATGTATGTGTAGGGACATTGAATGTCACGATGCAAAATGTCATGAAATTCTGCACTTTGTAGCCTTATATAAAGGCACAGTGCCATCTAGTGTGTAAGTGCTGTATTACTATAATACGATTGTACTCACTAGAAACACAGAAAATCAAGATACTGCATTTGATTTAGAAAAAAAAACAAAAACAGATCGCAACAAAGATTTCCTCAACAACAAACACAAACTTAAAGTGACACTAAACTGAGGAGGTAAATCTTAAAAATGCATTCAAGTATCTTAACTAGTAACAAAAATGTATCTTATTTGTGGGTCACTCAGCTGTAGATCCTCAAATCATCTCTGAATTAGTGCTGACATTGTCCTTCCTTCTGGAGTATGGCTACTTTTGTTCCCCATGGTCCCTGTGTGTGTTGTAAAGCAGCCACCGCTCCAAGCTCACTCCTGTTATGGACTACAATCTCAATATAAATGAGTAAACTAAATGCTTTTGAGCGCATTTTTGCCGCACATGCGTTAAGTCGTGCTTTTCAGATGGCAGATTGTGACATATTAGTGTAAACCAGCAAACGCGCGTGAAAGACGTGCAAAGGAAACAAATGTCTATCGCACTCATCAGTCCATAACTAGCTTTTAAAGTAAGGTGCACATGGAAGGGTTTTACACAGTACAAAAACAGACATTTTCCAGCACACTCATCAGCCAGCCTGCAAAAAAATTACCCTGTCTAACTATTAGAGTTAAAAACCAAGGTTTTAGTTGCACAACTTTTGCAAAATATGTGGAAGCCACACTGCCACGTCAAGGCCCCTTTGTGTAGTGTGGTCCTAACTCTAAACTATGAGGGCCTCCATCTAAGAGCATATACAGCAAAGGATAAATTGAGTGCAGGTTTGCCAGGAGGTAGCGCAAAACCACTCGTGTCAGCAGCAGCTGGTGATTTACAGCTCGCGACAAAATGCTCAGATGTGAACAAGGAATGAATAGGAATTAATGGGATTTCTTGTTTTGCACATTGTGTCATGTGATGTCAGGTTTGTGCATAACAAAATGCTTAGGTGTGAACGGGGACTTTGGCAGATAACAGCGCGTTTTATCCTCATAGACTCAATGGGAAACGCCTGGAAACGTGTGACACAAGCGGTTTTGGCACTTTCGTGCCCATTTTATGCTCGTTTGCTGGTTTACACTAAAATATCACAATCTGCCAGCTAAAAAGAAACACACAAAAATGCTCAAAAGAACTAGACATAAACGTGCACAAACACTGTCACCTAGGTGTGAATGGGGACTTAGATGGTTACAGTGATTTCCAAGCAGGGTTTATACATTCAACCACTGCACAGCCTTTTTAAGTTAGACACTCTCAGTAGGTAAAGGGCTGGGCCATCAGGACAGATGTACTGTATATAGTTTATACTTATAGCTACCTGCTCTGGTTGAAACTTTTCTGAGTTATCGAAGTTCAGAAAAAAATATTAGGTACATGTCCTGTGTCTGGTGGTCTGTGTTCAGTGCCACATTTCAGACAGTTAATTCCCTCTATTTTAAATCTAGTATTATTTTTATTTTATTACCGTTAGTGGTTAATGTTTACATGCTGCTTTTTTAGTGCTCAGCTAATGTATGTGTGCTTCTTTTTTAAAAGTATACACTGACACATAAATTGGTATTCTGGCAGCTGTAAACCTCATTACTTCTATCAGTTTTCTAAATCTCTCTTCATGAAACTGTTCTCAGGCAAAACAAAGGACACTTATGAAATTTAGTCTGACCTGATCTATTTAAACAGGCTATTGCACACCACTCAATGCACATTTTTAATTACACATAATATGATTTGTACATTGCAGCTGTTTGGTGCGGACTCCGTTCATAGGATTATAACCTATTTACCATCTTTTATTTCTTCATAATTACCTTACACAGCCTAGTGCCTTATCTCCGCTTATCCCAAAACAGTACAGAAAAATTAGATATTCTGGATCTTTATTTGATCATTATGCTGATTTGTAAAGAGTTAATTACTGATAATTACTAATTATGATACTTTCACTGTTACCCTTCAGCTTTTCACATAGAATATAAGAAATGGACAATGATAACAAAAAAACAAAAAGCATCTGTAGTAGATGAGGCATATAAATATTTTGCCAGTCATGGGGTTGCACATGAAATGGCCAACAGTCTCCCTTTTCACATAGAATATAAGAAATTGATAATGATAAACATGAACAAAAAAGCAGCTCTAGTAGTTGAGACATAAATATGCTGTATAATTAGAAGGCAGTTAGGAACCATACAGGAAGTGTCTAAATAAGGGCTTTTATCACCGGGTGTTTTTTTTAATAAAGCTGCAGTTTTAAAAAGACTGAAAATGACATTTGAAATTACTTTAACATGTTATGGATTAAATGAGATTTTAGTGATTGCGTTTTGAATATACTTTAAGATGGCATTCCAGCCCAGGTTTTCTCATATATCAGGCTTTGTAGGCTAGGTTCCCTTTGGAAATATTCCTCTCACTTCCTGCCCTTGTGACCACTACCCAAGGAGAAAGAAGTGAGGGTAAATTGCGAAACAGAGAAAACAGTAAAAGGCTTACATTTTCCCCACTCTGCTTACAAAACTTGTCCTTATTGCTGTCTGTGACCCACTGATGATATTTGAACTCGCTTTCAACCTCAATAGAAGTCTCCTAACCCTACCCCGTCATCTCCAGCTGCTCACATTTCAGCTAGTAGCATGGGCTCCCTTCCTTCAGTTTTTATGGCCTATGCTTAGTTCTTCCAGCTCTTCCTTGTTAGTACCACTTACTTTGTCAGCTTGTTGTTGCCTTTTCCAAACTTTTTTGAGAAGTGTTGCTGCCATCAATTTCAAAATTACCTTATTTTTTTCTTAAAATTGTAAATGTTCTCAATTTGAACATTTGGTATGTTTTCTATTTTCTATTGTGAATAAAATATGGGTTTGTGAGATTTACAAATCATTAGATTCTGTTTTTATGTAGATTTTACACAATGTCCCAACGTGTTTGGAATTGGGGTTGTAAAATAAATTACATATTATAACTACAAATTACTTTTTAGAAACAAAACCCAAAATTATTGTACAGACTCACTCAACAGTATGTAACCACTTTTACAAGGCTGCACTTTTAGAGGGAGAAACCAGGCAGGATTATAATTAAGAAATTGAGATTAGAGTGTATTATTTCACAGAAAATAATTCAGATGTATTGCACAGACTCACTATACAGTATGTAATGAGCTTTAGTAATTTAAAATGGAAACTTGAGGCAAGAGGCTTTTTACCAAGTAATCAAAATTAGAATGTTTTATTTCACAGAAATAAAAAGCCAAAAACAGAGTACTGACTCAATGCACAGTATTTAAGCCCTTTTACTAGAAAGCATTTTAAACAGGACAGACACCAGTCAGCTTTTAATTAAAATATCAACATAAGGGTATATTTATTTCACTGAAAAAACATTGTAGCTAGCACGTGCACATTCTTTACACACTTCTGTCTTTGCAAATCTGGCCGATGTGGGTCAGTAGGAGCCACATCGGCCAGATTTTAATTAACAAGATAGACATTAGAGTGTATTTATTTCTCTGGAAAAAACCCCGGAAAATATTGTAGTAAGTGCACAGTCTTAAACACTTCGAGAAAGTCACATTTTTAATAGGATCCACAACAGCCAGCTTTTAATAAAACAATAACATTAGAGTGTATTTATTTTACTGAAAAAAGTCCCCAAAATTATTGTAGTGAGTGCATGCACAGTCTTTAAACACTTTAACTATGCTGCTTTTTCAAGAGGACCCACGTGAGCTGTTTTGTTAATCAAGAAATCAACATAAGAGTTTATTTATTTTACTGAAAATATTGTAGTGAGTGCACACTCTTTACACCCTTTCACTAAGCCAATTTGTCAAAATGAACCCCACCAGGCAGCTTTTTATTATAAAATCAACACTACAGTGTATTTCTTTCACTGGAAAAAGCCCCAAATTATCATAGTGGATATGTGTACAATCTTTAAAGACTATGACTAGGTTGCTTTTTTAACAAGACCCACACCAGCCAACCATTAATTTAAAAAAATAAAGTATATTTCAAGGGGTAGGGGATCTAACAGCTGAAGTTGTAGCTGATGACACACACAACATATATCTCTCCCTGCTAATACTTTGTTATATTTGCATAATCGGCTAAAGGACTGCCCCACACATGGTGTTTCTGTGACTCATTAAAATAAAAAAGTTTTTAGCAATCGCCAGTAGACTCCAACTTTACCTGGAGATGCTTTGTGATCTCTCCCTAATCTGCTACAGGATTGTCTAAAACACTGAGAGTGTCTGTGACTCAATATAAATATAGATGTTTTAAGCAAGCAGCAGCAGCACGACCATCTAGGTCTCCTTCCATACAGTCCGTGATCTTTGCCCAACTACTCCATTTCCGTGGGATCCAGAATTATTATTGGTTGGTAGTGGATCAAATACTTATTTTACTCACGGAACTACAACTCAATTTATAACATTTGTATCATGTGTTTTTTCAGGATTTTTGGTTTATATTCTGTATCATTTAACCTATGATAAAAAAAATTATAGACCTTTCCTTTGTTTGTAAGTGGGCAAACTTCCATAATCTACAGGGGATCAAATAATTATTTGCGCAACTGTATGTATTCCAGTGCTTTCAATTACACTTGAGGGTTTTCTTTTATCTGATACATACCAACTGCATATTTGATCTTCATTTTAAATTTAAATACTTTTATAGCTTTGGAAAAGTATTACTCTAAACATATTTTACTAAAAAAAAATTCAACATTAAAAGTGTATTTTTCTACAGTAACTTGTGTGCATGTTCCATCTATAATTTATTGCAGAATTGGGCGGACTTGGACATAAATTAAACTATATAACTGCAGTGCCTGTCTGACCACATTTTGACCTTGGGCTGTGATTCTGTATGGGCTTTAGCCTTGGAGAGCAAGAACTCATTAGTATACACAATGGAAAACAAGGATATTTTTGGTTCATCAAAGACTATCAAAGAGTTGTTTGTTGTACCCTCATGCCCATGTGACTTTCAACCAATAATTTATTGGCAGTAAATAGCTACATTCTTCTCTCAAACTTTGATTGGATCATTGCTCAAGTGCCTACCACAATCACCTACGCAAAGCTGCTCTTAGATCATTTATAGGTCACATGGCCACAAACTTTGAATTATATTGTGCTCTCCTTGTGAGATAAAATTCTACAAGTCACTTTAGTTATTTTGAATAGTGAGAAGAACCTATGATTGACATAAGGACTTTGAATGCAGTTGGTTCCCAAACTCTTCTCTTTGATGACTTTGAATGCAGTTGGTTCCCAAACTCTTCTCTTTGATGGTATCTGTCATTAACAACCTAGTCAGAGTGTGCACATTTACATGCATATTTATATTCATGCTGTAGTTTGTACTCTCATGTGCTTAAACCTGTGAGATTGTGCATGCACATAGGTCATCCGAGGTTCGTTTCTAAATAAAGCATACAAATTCATACCACCAAAGCAAAGAAGAGCGGGCAAGAACATCAGAATGTGCAAATGTGGATTGATTAAAGTCATCGGTCAACAGGGTCTTTTAAAAAAAAAAAAGAATTACTCATTGCTATTATAGACTTGGTACTGGCTTGCAAAACTTTTTAGAATGCTCTCTAAACCAGGAAACATTATATTTTCTCTTTAACATCTATCATTTATGCAAAAACACTGTGCTAATATACTGTTTAAATCATTCCTATAAAAAATAGACCTTTGAAAATATACCTGATATTGTAGAAAGGATGCTGATTTGTGCAGGGTATTGAGAGTAAGAAACTGACATTATTTCCACTGTATAGTTTGTCTCCTTTTGTAGGTCTAGGCATACAACAGGATGTGCTTTATCTGTGCTGATATTAAAAATGAGGATGTGCTTGAAGTCTTTCTGATGCCATTTGTGCCCATGGGCAGAAATCTACAAGACAGCAGAAAACAGTAATGCAAAAAGGAAAAGATCTGGCAAGGTTTATATCAGCTACTCTACTAAAGAAAAGCATGTTTATTTCTGTCTGTGTTGCTATTGGAAAGTTTTTAGATACCTGATTTTAGAGCCAAGCAAATCATAGCTCGTGAGAGGGGCCAGCAGGGTGCTGTACATGAAAAGGGAGACCAGGGACAGTATGTCTGAAGGAAAGTGCTAGATGCTAGACGTCCACCAGCCAGGAAATGAGGCTCTTTCTGACATGCTTCAGTTTCTAATGCATACTTTAAATGCTGGACGTCCACCACCCAGGAAATGAGGCTCTTTCTGACTTGCTTCAAAAAGCTCACAATGTGCAATGTAAGCAATTTTAGCACAGGATTGGAGCCTGTACAACTGTGTAATACATATGTAGCTAAATGCATAAGTGGTAACTCAGCCCAACAGTGCCAAACCCCATTATATATATATATATATATATATATTCCTGGCTTACCTCATGTCGGCATATTTTTTGACCGCGTATATATATATAGCACACACACCACAAACGTAGTGGGTTTTTTGAAGGTACTAAACCACACAATTGTAAGATTCAATATTTTATTATTTTTACAAAATGTAAAAGGCATTAAAGATTGCAGAAACAACTGCATCGGAAAATACATGATTCACAGGGGGTGATTTACTAACCTAAACACATGCACGCACCAGGTGCGTGTGATTTTCACACAGCAAAACGTATTTATCAACCAAAAAGTCTCTAAAAGCATATTTCCACTAATGCCATATATGGAAAAAGCATGCACATGATGCATATATAATGCTGCTTCACAGTTTAGACAAAAATGGTTAGCTCATGCATTTACATTCCTGCATTCATCAACGCAAGCAACACAACATAGAGCTAATTTACACAACATCACCTTGCAAATTCATGCAGGGCTTTGCACAACACACCTGCTGGGTGTGTGCACACTACAAAGGTGTTTAGATTCCACCCATAGATCATGCTGGGAGGGAACACACTACAGAGGTGTATACATGTTCGTGGTGTGTTTATAAGGTTAGTAAATCAACCCCACAGTGTTTGTTTTGATGGCATAATAAGTAAACTCCCAGGTCTCCCCCATGAATTCAGGAGAAAGCTTGCTATATCACAGATTATGGGGTCTATTCACAAAAGGGTGAAGAGTTTGAAGAAGGCAGGAGAAGGGAACAATCTAGGACAACATAGCTGAACTGGAAAGTGATCTGAATTGGAGAATTTTTCCAAATCGGCTATTTTGGCCTACATTGTTCACTTCTCCTGCCTTCTCCAAGCTCTTCACCCTTTTGTGAATAGACCTGTAAGTGAATTGTCATGAACAACATTAACACTTAAAGATTATGGTTCCTCCAATGGAGGTGACCCAGATCTTTGATGCATTTAGCTATATGCTTTTTCAAAAAGGGAAGGAGGTACTCTGATTTTTAGCATAAACCAGAAGAGCCATACGTTTGGACAACACCAGACACACGCACCATCACCGCAGTTTAAAAGGGACAGATGGAGGGTACAACGGCCCCAACCAACAAAAGATTGGACAAAAGCCTGAAAGGTATTGTTATGGGGAATAGCGCAGGGTCAGATTTAAACTGACTAGAGAAACTGGCCCTCCAAACTGGATTTGTATCCACAATCAAACTTCATAACTCTTGTGGTGATGTTCTAAAGGTGGTGATGCTACTGCAAGGAGCTTTTGTCCAATCTTTTAACATATTCATTTTGTCCAATCTTTTGTTGATTGGGGCAGTTGTACCTTCCAATTGTCCCCTTTGTGCTGCGATGATGGTGCGTGTGTCCGGTGTTGTCCAAATATATGGCTCTTCTGCTTTATGCGTCTAAAAATCAGAGTACCTCCTTCTCTTCTTGAAAAAGCATATAGTGAAACGTGTCAAAGATCTGGGTCACCCAGATTGGAGGAATCATAATCTTTAAGTATTAATGTTGATTACGACAATCCACTTAATCTGTCATATATCAAGCTTTTCTCCTGAAGTCATGGGGGAGACCTTAGAGGTTACTTATTATGCCATAAAAACTAACACTGTGAATCATGTATTTTCCGATGCAGATGTTTCTGCAATCTTTTAATGCCTTTGAAATTTAGTAAAAATTATAAAATATAGAATTTTACAATTGTGTGGTTTAGTACCTTCAAAAAAATCCACTACCTTTTTGGTGTGTGTGTGATATATGTGTAATACATATGGCTGGAGTTCAGCTTTAAGTTTCATGGCTGTAAAACCAGGAAAAATGTGTTGCATGATAGCATTTATACCCAATCAGAAAACTTGAGCTAAAGAAGAAGCTTACCACATATAACTCTGCTGACTTGGATTCTCTTCTCCATACCAAACAGGTATCATTAAATATTGTCAAATTGTGAATAGGGCCTCCTAAAAAAACCATATACTGATAGAATTATCTAAATATGTGAAACTTGCATATTAAAGAAAAGGTGCCTATTTATACATTCAAATAAAGCAGTAATACAATATATGGTGGAGGATGATGTATCCATTCCAAAAAATTAAAACAAAAATAATTCACAATAATCTATAGATTGTGGTTTGGGTAATGCCTTTTTGATCCCTCCCTTTCTTTCCATATTTTAGGTGTTCAGCCATAGGTATGTACAAGCAGTGCTGAAGAGTTTCCTGGTCAAACTAACTATACATAACATGCTACTATGAACAATGTTTGATGCTAATGAATATGTTTGAAAAATGGTAACCTCAACTATCCAGTCACATATTTCTGCTAACTCTTTTTAAGTTATCTCTTAAAACAGATAAAAATTGTTTTCCTGAAAAAGCATTGTGATACTTTCCAAACAACTCTATTTTTCTGTCACCGTTACAACTTCATGTCAAATACAAAGTTACAAACTATTACTAAGCATATGTACTTGTTTTTTTAAAGACACAACTTACATGGAAGCAAAACAATAGGTTGAATAACCTTACACATGATATCCACTTTTTTCTTGTACAACAATTTTTTCTTTTTAACATAAAAAGCCTACTACTTCAAAACTTACCGGCTAGGTTGGAGTGGGCTTCGCTGATATTTGTGGGCAACATCGTTTCCATGGGTAAATCAAAGCATACTATAGTCACATTTTGGTCTGTATTAATGTTAAACAACATATCCTGAAGCAATTCCTTTGGAGACCATCTTCCTCCTTTAACATACAACTATCAGCACAAAAATGACATATGGACATTTAGCCAAATTTTAACTAAAACGCTTTTTTAACTAAGCAGAATTCTTATTGTTATTACTGGAACAAAAATCTGCAGGTGAGGCTTAACAGGAGCAAAGGGAAAGCAGCCAAGTATTGCCCGATTGTTAGAATTATGTATCAAGTAGGACACTTTAGTAAACTCAAAGTATAATTGATATATATGGGGGAAACCTCAACTTTGTATTTCTCCTATTTCTTTAAATAAAGTCCTCCCATCATAGAGAGCTGCCTAGTATGGGTTTTAACTTTTGGTTTATGAATTCCTTAGATACAGAAAGCACTGTTCTGCTCTTCTACTTTCATACATGACTTCCTTGGCCTAGCGGAATCTGGGCCTATAAATGTAAAGTAAAATAAACAGAACACGTGTTCATATGAAACACTGAATCGTGTGCAGGAACATTTTAAAAAGTAGTAACTGCTCATGACAGGGTACAGTGAACACATCATCACTAAAATGTCACCTCTTTTTCTTACACAGGGCCCCTTGTGTGTATTCTTTCATGTTTGAGAATAAGGGTGGGAGTTATCTTTCTGCTCCTGCACAATCCAATAGCTGGCAGAATCCACCACAATACTCACCTGACAGAATCACATGAACGAGATAATGGAACATGAGCATGTCTAACTGCCTCAGAAGCCTGTTAAATAGCTGAAATGGCATAATAATTCACAAACAGCACTTATTTTTTCTTTATTCTTTAGTCATTGAAAAACAATAGGAATAGATTTAAACAAAAATGGCCACTTTAGCAAAGCCTAGACATTTGTCTGAAATGCCCAATTACATTTTCACATTCTGTGCAGCTATGTGAACCATTAAAAAGACCTCCTGAACCAAGCAAATAATGACATCAATCAAGAAAGAGATAAGTGGTACTTAAAAACAGACAGAAATTATTTGCAAACATTTTGACTTTCTCTACCTAACTCCTAGCTGAACCCTGAGCTATTTTTTGTTAAAAACACAAAATACTTCAAAGGTACACATCATTCTAAATTAAAGGTTAAAATAAATATATTCGCTGCCTATCTGATATACTAATTGATTTACTTTATTATTTTAGGAGATACTGACCATCAAAAATGATGCAGTTCCGACTTCACTTGCATGCTTGTGATTTGTCAGTGTCTTTTTAGGCCAGAGACAGCCAGGCAACTAGCATTTTCAGAAAAGGGCTGGCGGTATTATCTCAGTACTGGCTTCCTTTAAGCCTTGAAATTCATAAGGGAAATGCTTTTGCTTTTCATGCAGGCATAGGCGTTCAGCACCAGAATTAATTATACTGTATGGATTTCACCACTTTCACCAAAAGGGAGTATACTAACATCCCTACAATATACATAACTGAACGGTTTTAAAACCGTTAAAAAAGGTCAGCAGTGCCGTCCGTCCGTTTTTTTACTACGGACGGACGGCAAGAGGTTAATTGAGATTCGTTTGAAATTTCTATACACATATAGAACCTCCCTGTCTGCCCATCATATATGCAATACATGTAATTTATCACCATCAAAGATATCAAAGATATCTAAGCACAAATTGATGATGGGGAGACAATGACTTCTCAACGTGTTTCATGAACCAAGCATCCACTACCACAAGATGATATAAGTGGTAGGTTTTAAAATAAATACTCATCTGAAGTGACCCTAAATTTAGGAGTTAAATCTCAAAAATGCATTCAAGTACCTTAGCTTTTAACAAAAATGTATCTTATTTGTGTATCATTCAGCTGTAGATCTTCAAATCATCTAAATTTGTGCTGACATTGTCCTTCCTTCTGGAGGGGAGCTACTTTTGTTCCCCATGGTCCCTGTGTGTGTTTGTAAGGTAAAGCATTTCCCGGATCCCTTCCAAAACCAAAGAACAATCCAGCTTGTAGGTCAGTCCTAGCTGAATACAGTTGACCAAATCTATCTTGCAGGACAAATCAAGTAGCCATACCAGCTAAGATCTTCTATTAAAGGATAATTAAAGTCTTGTATGTTTTTGCATATATCTACTGCTAACTAGCAGTAGATATATGTAAAACATTTTTAAAAAAGTTTAAAAAGGGTTAAACCTTACCTGTGTCTCCGCCGCGCTCTCCCGTCCGAAGATCTGAAGATTCGCAGGCGGGCGCATGCGCTGCACAGATCTTCGGCCGGGAGACAAGGAGAGACACAAGGTAAGTTAATGCAGCAGCGTGCAGGAAGTGCCAGGAAGAAAGAGGAGTCAGCGCTGGATCAGAGACCGGCACCAGCGCTGGAAGAACTCCTGAAAACTACTGGAAAGAAGATGATCGGATCAAGAGGCATCGCTTAAGGTAAGTACTTACACTAGCATGGGGGGGGGGGGGGTTTTTTGCCTTTAATGTGACTTTAAATCAATGCAAGTTTCTACCTTTATACTGTCATATTGGGGGCACGCCAACATCCTTGTGACAATAATAAACCTTAGTAAAAAGTGTACAAAAATGTATTCAAAATGAAATTCATTTTTAAAAAAATTAGAAATTAATACAATAAAAAATGTAAAACACACACCATGCACATACATAGTCACATACATATAAATACACACAGTTAGGAAGCATGGACATACTTAACCATCTATTACACACACATATTAGGTATCCCCACAGATGCTAGCAATAGAACAATTTTAATGCCACCATTTTGCTTTGGATCTATGCTGATGAGCTGGATAGGATTTTCATTTGTCACCTACACTGTTTTTGATTTTGGGTATTGCAGTTTGCCAATGTTTCATATGTGTAAGCATATTTGGTGGCTAGATTAATTTAGTACTGATTTATTAAAGACAGTCTTGTCTTTTATACTTAGTGGTAAATTTGGCAATGATATTGGGGTCTATTCACAAAGCTGCCGATGGATCTAGCCGTAGCTTCGGCTGATCCTTCGGCTAGCTTTGGTCCCAGGACCCCTTCGGTTCAGTAGAACTGAAGGGCTGCTGTGGGGCTATTCCCTAAGGCCCGGACAGCTCCCGAAGTTGGCCGAGCGGCTCAGTCGAGCAGAAGGCATATGGCTCGGCTCGACTGAGCCACGCTGAAAGCAGAAGCTGGCTGAATGGCCGGCCATTGGCCGGCCGACAGCCTGCTTATGACAGCTGGGCAGAGCCAGTCATCATCTCACGGCTGGCTCCGGCCACTTGCAGAGAGATCAGCGTCCCTGGTTACCAGCTAAACAGGGACGCTGTCATTACACACTGAGAGCGGCCTCTCCATGTTCTCAGTGTGTAATAACAGATGACATTTCTGGTTACCTGGTAACCAGGAACGCATCTGTCATTCCTCCCCGGGACGCTCTGGGAGTCATAGGCTCCCTGCCGCCCAGGAGAGAAACACTTTATCACAGAAAGGTTCACTCTGCTCGATCGAACAGAGTAAACCTTTCCCTGCTTGGCTGCCGTCAGAAGAAAAAAAAATCCCCATAGGAAAGCATAGCTAGATTCCTATTAGCTATTTCAATTTGCAATAGCGAATAGAAAACTAGCTATTGCACCCGCCCACTGCTGCTGTCAATCAGCAGAGGGGGACCTGCAGTTCTCCATCAGGTCTCCGTCTGCTGATTGACAGCAACAGAGGGCGGGTGCAATAGCTAGTTTGCTATTGGCTATTGCAAAAATCTTTCCTATGGGGATTTCTTTTAATTATTTTTTGATGGCAGCAGAACCGCCCGGCCAATAGAAAACAGTTGGGCGGAGCTAGCTGTCACTGCTAGCTCCGCATAATCGTTTTCTATTTCGTTTCTGTACAGCGTTCGGCTCACTTTGCTTGGGGTCGGTGAGTCACTCGGCTGCCTACGGCAGCTTAGTGAATAGACCCCATTGTGTTTTGTGCAAAACAAAAGTTGGTGTTTTTACTGAAAATATAGATTTTATATACAGTAGCCCAAATATTGTGCAATATACAGTTCTAGGACTACCATCTTTTTCTACAGGTCATCTGTTTCAGAAAATATATCTTTTTGGGGATCATTAGTTAAATTTGCAAACCTATAATATTATTTTTCTCACATTATTAGAATGAGTGTAGGGTACACATATGGAAATTGGGTTGAGGGGGAACAAAGCTTCTAACCTGCTTTGGACTTTAGTATCAATCCAGCTTTGGTTCCCTAAATAGCAATAGCATTTCACATTTCAATTATATGAATTAAAACTTACTTTGTATATTTCTTGTAAATCATCTAAACATCTATTCCACTGCAGGCATGTTTTATTAAAGGTTTGCTGATTGATGGAGTTTTCACTTTCTACAGTAACAAAACAAAAAAAAGTTGATAATTACAATATAGGTTTTAGGGTAATATCTATTTCCTTAGTCTGTGCTTCTTTGAATGCTTAATAGTAAAAGTATCTTAAAAAGAAATGTTTCCAGAATTACCAAGAAATACACAATAATTTTAGGAATTGAGTAGATCAACAAAATAAGCAAGGCTTCAGAGATCAGCTCGAGTTCCATCTGAATTATTTCACAGGTGGCTCTGACCTGCACTTGACCTTCATCTAACCTGTATCATGCTGCTTTAGGCTGCTTTGGCAGAGAAAAGTAGTTTTGACATGAACAGTAAGGAACTCAGAATGATCTCAGAAACATCTCAGACTTATCTCAAAAATTCATGCTAAATACACATGAATCTTAAATTATATACTCAAGTATACTCAAGCCCTAAATCCTTCCCCAATAAAATGGCCAGCAATTCAAAGCCAACTGACTTAACATCCTTCCCGTTTAAAAGGCTACAGCACCTAGGGGCAAATACAGTATGTATGCTGCCATTGCTGACCTCTCCACAGAGACCTGACATAGGTTTTAAACTTTCTTTACCGTAACAAAAACAACAGAGAAGCTCTGGCTAGAGTTCAATTTTTCAAATACAAGAACTGTCATTTGGTCCCTTTGTGGCTGGACGTACAGTGTACGTCTCCCGTCACGAAGGGGTTAACACAGTAATAATTGCATTAAAAAGAGTTTATTTTAATATGTGCATGTACTCCCTTTTTACATTTAGAATTAAATGTAGACATTTAGAATTATAACATTGAAATGTATTTTGTCATTTTCCTCTTAACCTGTGTTTACCAAGTCTTATAAACCGTTCTGGTAACTGCTGAGACAGAAGAGAAGGAAAGAGACACGTTCACTTTAAAGGGTCAGTCAACGCAAAAGTGGGTTCTGGTGGGCTAAATCAGCCCCTGCTGTCTTATATGCCATGGATACCCCAACTGTGAGATCTCCCTGCCCAATTCTGTTCTTGTAATACACTGTACTTGTCCATCTGGGAGTTTTAGGTCTTCCCAGTTCACCCTTGAGAGTTACAGCCACTCCTGTTGCACTGTTCATAATATAAAATGCATAAAAATATAACAGGTAGAGTGGGAGACCCTGATAATGTCCACGGGATGTGTGCAGACCTCACATGAGTACAATCCCAGAGATATAAGAAACATGTGGTTTAAGTCTCCAGTATGCACCAAAATCTGACATTTCAGTTTTAACTTGACTGAAACTTACAGGTTTATACACAAAAGGGTGAAATGTTTGGAGAAGGCAGGAGAAGTGACCAATCTAGGACAACATAGCTGATATGGAAAGTGAGCTGAATTGGAGAATTTTTCCAAATCAGCTATTTTGTCCTAGATTGTTCACTTCTCCTTCCTTCTCCAAACTCTTCACCGTTTTGTGAATAACCCTGTTAGTGATTGGGCATCAGCAAACACATTGGCCTACTTGTTTGTGCATAATCTCATCCTTGTATACTTTATACACACACACAGCAGGAATTATTTAAATTGCCTAATCAACCTTAATGTTGATCAAATGTTTTAAGTACAATATGCACACATTATATACTGAAAATGAGCCTGTATCCTCCACTCCGTGGGGGGGGCGCATACCTCTACGCAGGGGACGGAGTGTCTGGGAGGGGAGGGGGGGGGACATTGAGGTGGGGCAGCGTACGTCATTTGTTCGCAGGTGTTGTGGCCGGGGGTTTCATTTCTCAGTGGCGGAACTGCGTGCTGGGTTCCCATAGTCGATACCTGAGGGTGTCATTGCATGTGTTGCAGGCAGGAGGCATTCGTCCGGCTACCGGCGGTCATCCCGGACGGCAGCTGATTACAGGTACGGGGGTTGATTTTTGGGTAGTCCTCCGTCTCTTCGGGCATGGACGATTCCGAAATTGGTTTTGGAGCTGCAGAAGAGGGGCGTTCCTTTCTCGGCCACGGCCAGGAAGGCGGAACTGTTCAAACTGTTGTTCCCCCCGGCTACCGCTAGCATCTGTTCCGAGCGCATGTCGGATAGGACGCTGGCGACTTCTTTGACGCAGCTTCACGCAGCGCTGAACGGGATCAGCACCTCGTTGCACAAGTTGCAGCAGAGGACGGGAAATCTGGAGAAGCTGGTCACCCCGGTTCCAGCTGCAACGCAGGTCCCTGCGGGCACGGACGCGGTCATTCCTAGCACATCCGGCACACGGGGTGACGTGCACGCAGGTACGATGGTTTATCCCCCTAATATTACGCCGGCGCACTTTGTGCCGGCTAACCTTAAAAAATACATTCTTGAGGGCAAGGATGTGAACCTTGCGTCGCTGCTCGTAGCCACGCACGACGTCACGGATAACAAGTCCTTCGCTTGCGGGGATGTTTCTGTCATACTGAAGGCCAGGGATCCTCGGTTAAACCGCAAGCTGTCTGTGGCCGAGTTTGTTTTGGCCTTCGGTATGTACAGGGATGTGGTGTGCTCTGCGAGCCCTGCTCGTAGAGAGGAGTTGGACATGTATTTGCACTTGGTGGTGGATCTGGGGCACAGGTACGGGGGTTTTGCCTTCTACGATTACCACAGGGCTTTTTCGGCGAAGGCCGCCGCTGGCCTGGCGCAGTTCCAGTTCGTGTCCAACTGGGGTAGGATAGACACCGAGCTCTTTTGTAGGCACTTCGCGGGGCTCAAGGCGCAGGTATGCACGATCTGTCAGTCATCCGCGCACACGGCTAGCTGGTGCCCCACCCCGGCGTTGGCCGACACGACCGCGGTTCTTAGACCGTCTGGGTTGTTACCTAACCCGCCCGGCGGCACCTCCGCGCAGTACGACAAGCTGGGTCGGCCGATCCAGTGTCTGGGGAAAGCCCAGATTTGCAACAATTTTAATTACAAGTCCTGTAATTATCCGCAGTGTCGACTGTTGCACATTTGTTCGGGCTGCTTTAGGGCGCATCCCAAGGTCAATTGCACGGTACGCAGCGTGCAGCCTTCGTGACTAAGCAGGGTGAATGTGGTGGCCCTGGTGGAGTATTTAAGGGCCTATCCTAACCCCACGTTGACGGAGTTCCTGATTGACGGGTTCACTTCGGGGTTCCACACGGGGCTGATCACGCTCCCGCAAACGTCGCACGAGTGTCCCAATTTGATGTCTGCTGCCGCGGGCCCGGGTAGGGTGGATTCTTTATTGGGCGACGAGCTGGAGAAGGGTTTTGTCATCGGCCGTTCTCCGAATCCCCGTTTACTTCGTGGAGGGTCAGCCCCATTGGGCTGGTTTGTGGCAAGTTCTCCAATAAATATTGTTTGATTTATGACTTGTCAGCTCCGCATTCTTTGCATATTCCGAGTTTGAATTCGTTGATTCCATCGGAGGAATTTTCCCTCAAATATTCCTCGGTTGATCAGGCGATACAGTACATCATCCTGGCAGGTAAGGGAGCTTGGTTATCCAAAGCGGACATCTCGGATGCGTTTAAACTCCTGCCTATCAAACAGTCGTTATGGCAATGGCACGGGATTAAATGGAGGGATCGATATTATTTTGCTGTCAAGCTGACCTTCGGGTCAAAGAGTAGCCCGTGGTTGTTTGACACGTTTGCACAAGCCCTCCACTGGATTTTGGAACATCAGGTAGGTTGTCAAAGGGTTTTGCACTATCTGGATGACTTTCTGCTGATACAATCTCTGGACAGGGTGCCTTGTGACCTCGGCAGCTTGTTGGGTATGTTCGGGGTGTCCACCCGGTCAAAGCTATCCTTAAAGGGTTACAGAAAGCTGGGAGGCAGGCGACTCTCACCCGCTTGCCCATAGCCGGTCACCTGTTCCGGGCAATGTCGGGCATGTTAGATAACTCACCTTTTGGAATTCTGCAGAGCCTAGTTTTAAAATCTGCAATTTATCTAGCTTTTTACGGGTTTCTGCGACCGGGAGAATTCACTTGCTCCTGCGCCAGTGCCGCAGGGATCTGCAAAGAGCAGTTGGTCAGGTTCCCGGTTCATTTCGTGTTGTCGCTGGCGAGGAGCAAAAAGAATCAGGTAGGTGCACCTACCGAGATAAAGTTGTTCCCTTCCGACAATCTTTGGTGCCCTGTGAAGGTGTTGGACAGTCTCATGTCCAGTTTAGCCCAGAAGAAGGCGGGCAGTCCTTTGTTGCCTTTTCCCAGTACTCCGCTGTCCGCAAGTCAGTTCACTGTTCACGTCAAGTTGCTACTTAGCCAGGTAGGGGTCAATCCCAAGCGGTACTCCGGTCATTCCTTCCGCATAGGGGCAGCGTCAGCTGCGTCGCGTCAGGGAGTCCCCGCTCACATAATCAAGCATTTAGGACGTTGGAACTCGTCGTGCTCGTCGTACATACCAGACCCACAGGCAGAGTTGGCAGACGCTTTTACCAAGTTGGCAGCATAATGTAGTTAGGGGGTAATATTCTTACTAGAGTTGGTTTTGCCCCCTTATTGGCATTACTGTCCGCCCGGACCATGGCACACTTCAGGTCCTACCAGCTGTGGTCATATATGTCAAGTAAAGTGGACTCCTTACACAAGTTGGAAGGCTAACAGGTTAGCCTGAATTTGTGGGAGGAGTCTGCGCCTCCTTACCCCACTTAAGCAGCGCCGATCCGTCTGCTGGGGACGGGAGGTTTTCCGAGCAACCCCCCACCCATCCCTTGGGTTCTTCAGTCAGGAGTTCACCTCATTTCACTCTTCACACTATCTGAGTATGCCCCCTTATTGGCATTACTGTCCGCCCGGACCATGGCACACTTCAGGTCCTACCAGCTGTGGTCATATATGTCAAGTAAAGTGGACTCCTTACACAAATATATATATTAGTTCTACACTCACCATGGCTTGTCATGTTTAGAATAACATATGCAGACAGGTCTGTAGATGACTCAGTAATGTTGATTGAGTACTCTGCTCCAGGAGGCAACTCTAAACAAAGAACTGGGGTAGACTCTTCTGTACTGAAATTAAACATTATGTTTTGGAGTAATTCTTGTGGATACCAGGATTTACCTTGGATGAACACCTGGGGAAGGTGAATACACATAGACAGTTAATAATACATTTAAATAATAATATACATAGGTCAATTTAAAAGCTAATGTCATATCCCTTTAAATGATTTAAATATGTCGCAAGGGGATTACTACAACCAACATACAAAAGTAATAAATATACAGGAATATTATATCAGCCCACCTCCCTTTTTCATCACCTCTGTGATTCTCTTTATGCTAATGTCTTCACTACTGACTGTGTTTTATTGCATGCTTGCAGGGATGAGGCTTTGTTACTCTGGGTGAGGCTGCTTTCTAAGGAAAATAAACTGTAATAATTTAGCTGATTTAACTTGAAAGTTCAACTGGGCTTTAATTTAATTTTTACTTCATTCCTATATTTGTTGTCTTCTATGTATCAAGCTTGTGGTTGTGAATATCCTACAGTGGTTATTTGTTTATATAGTATACTTCTCTGTACGAACCTACAGTAGTCAAATGTTTGTTATGATATATCCCAAAGTTAGTATAAAGTTTATCCAAAATTGCACATTTTATGGCACTAGCTGCAAGTTTTTGAGTCAGTTACTCCAAAACCTCCTTTTCCCCCAACACTGACATACAGACTTATTAACTGCAAGCAGGTCAAGCATTTCAGTTACACACCCCACACTATTTTAAGGTCACTCAGTTCCCAACATGTTTTAGTAAGATAAGAGTCATTAGTGTATCGTGTATAATTAAAAACAATATTTGTTTTAAGTTTCCACACTTGCACAAGAATGAAACTGCTTATATAATTAAACATTAGGCGGGGTATAAAATGAGATTGGATCCTAAAGTGACTGTATGTGGGGTCTCTCATTTCTGGTCAATAGGCCACTGTCATTATCATTTTATTGTTCGTGTCTTGCTTTTTATTTTTTGATAATTGTTGCACTGCCTGTGCCACTGCATTGAGCATGTCTTTGCCTGATTGATAGTGTCGCCATACTAACCAACAACATACACTTGCGTTAAATATTCTATTATGATTATAGCTTTACCTCAAGATTTGCATGATAAAACCTACTGTGTACATCTGCTTTACAATAATTGCGCTGTGGGGTTGTGCCAGGGTTCATCTGCAATAAAGCTGTTGGCCCATTAATGACAAGTGTCCTTTGAGTTAAAAACTATCAATCAAGGGTTAAATTCTTCTACAAAGCCACCACCACTGGTATTTTGCTGCATTATGCCCCAGCCTGTGACCTTTTCACAAATCTGCCCCTGCAGATTAGCATGTACAGTACATGCAGGTATTATTGGAAGTACCCAATTTTGGTTAAACCTTGGGAAAAATTAAAAAGATTTCACAATGAATGTATCTAGTTTTACATACCTCCCAACCTTTTCAGATGAGAAAGAGAGACACCTTCCAGCACAATGAGGGGAATTTATCAAAACTGAAGCAGACAGAATCTGGAGCAGTTGCCCATGGCAACCAATAATCTTCTCTCTTCAGTTTGTTCAGTTAAACTTTGAAAATTAAAGATAGAAGCTGATTGGTTGCCCTGGACAACTGCTTCATGTTCTGTCTGCTCCAGTTTTGATTAATTTCCCGCAATGTATTCAGGCAATGAACACCCCCTTCCATGCCCCCCCCCCAGTTATGCCAATCAGCTGCTGTCACCGTTTGAGTATTTTGAGAGCAGCGAGTGTGGAAATACAAAGTGGGAGATTCATCCATCCATGCATTTTAGCGTTGATGGAGAGGAATCTGTTATATCTTTTTCATTCAGCCCACAGGCTATAACAGTGTATGGCGGAAGAGGGACATAGGGATTTGGTTTTAAATGAGAGACAGTCCCTCCAAATGAGGTATGATTTTAAAGCAAACCTGTAAGTACATTTCATTAACATTTGTGCCTTCAGCCTTACCAGACAAAAAGCGAGTAAGAGTACCAATACCTTTCCTCAAGTACTTGCCGGTACTAAATACCAAGACCTTTTTTTATTGTCCAGTGAAACAATACAGACTAATGATTTTAGGACAGTGGTGAAGTGCCAGGGTCCGGTCCCAGCTGCAGACGCTGCACCCCTGGTAGTTCTGCCACTGACTCCAAGCTGTAGCGGGACTACAAATCTAAGCAATACATTATTCAACAATGCAGAATACCACCAGCTATATATGACTACAATTCCAAGCGATACATTATACAGCAATGCAGAATACCTTCAGCTTTAGAGGAATACAAATCCAAGCAATACATTATACAGTAATGCAGGAGAATACCATCAGCTATAGATGACTACAAATCCCAGGGATACCTTATACAGCAAAGCCGAATGGCAACGGGCTATAGAGGACTACAAATCCCAGCAATGCATTATACATAAATGCAGAATAATATAAAGCTACATACTCTGTGCTGCTCTGGGGTTCTGGCCTTATGTCTCCAGCGGAGGATCTCAGATGGCTGTGTTGGATCTCAAGAGGCTGTGCGGCATCTCAGATGGGCAGTGCGGGGTCTCAGTGGGCTGTGCCTGGTCTCAGGAGGCTATGTGGGGTCTCTGGTGGTTGTGAAGGGTCTCAGGGGGCTGTGCAGGGTCTCACAGGGCTGTGCGGGATCTCAGGAGGCTGTGTGGACTCTTAGGTGGGCTGCGCAGGTTCTATGGTGGGTTCTATATATGTGCCCATACATATCTGTTTATACTGTGTATATACACACATAACTTCTAGTCTACTTACTTTGTACACTTCCACTGAATGTGTGGTGAAAGAGCTTCCTGTCCACGTCAAGCAGGAATCATTGAACAATATAATGTTACCAAATACTTGTTTCCCTGGAAAACAGACACAGCCATGTTACTTGTCATACCTTATACAGTGATACCTTGGTTTACGAGCATAATTCGTTCCGGAAGCATGCTTTTAATCCAAAGCACTTGTATATCAAAGCAAATTTCCCCATAGGAAATAATGGAAATTCAGATGATTCGTTCCACAACCCAAAAATATTCATATAAAAATGATTATAATACTGTACTGTAATATAATACTGTACAAAATATAAAGAAAAATAAACCAATTACTGGTACCTTCGTGGCCGGTGTGAGGGGGACAAGAGAGGAGGATTATTGTGTAGGACAACTTTCACTATCACTAACGAAATCACCGCTATTAATCGGCTCAATGGAATCTTTTTCATTTCGTGAAACCTTAACAAGGAATCTATCCAATGTGACATTGCATTGTCCTTAAACAGACTCATTGGTCGCACTGCTACAGCCTTTTTCGTTATTGCTTTTCTACAAAATGTTGCTCTTACTGCAAGACATTTGCTTGTATATCAAGGCAACATTTTTCAGAAATGTTTGCTTGTCTTGCAAAACACTCTCAAACCAAGTTACTTGTAAACCAAGGTATTACTGTATTATTCTACTACTATGAGCAAGGCGGAACAGCTTTAACTGGTATTGGCAGCAGTAAACCATGCACAAGAGAGGGGCAACCAGAAAACAGTCCAACCAGATTAGTCCAAAACTTTTATTCAGCAAAGCGACAAACAAACAAACCCAATTTCTATGCAGGAGTGTTTTGTACAGCAAGTCCATAGCATAAAAAAATGTCTGCTCATAAGAGCCACAAACTAAACTCAGGTAAGTTCCAGACTAACAGGGTTTTACCCCCAGAGAGAGTCCTGAGCTCAGTCAGCTCACATATATAATGGCTATAGATATATAAAGGCCAGTGGAAAGCTGAGACTAATAATGAGGCCTAGTTAACAGGAAAGATATGGGCCTAGACATAAAACTTTATCCCACCCAAATCTCTACAAAGCCCATGCAAATGCAGAACCCATACCAGAACTTATCAATATTCTGGGAAAACAAAAATTCTGTTTTCTGCACATTAGTAACAGACCCTGGAGCCAGTAGCGTCACAAGGGTCACAACCATCTCGACAGTAATGCATATCCCCCCACATTAACAAAGAACACCAATAGCAAGATGGCTTATCTTATAGTGCTTAGTTCCTACCAACACCACTGGCCAGTGGGAGAATAGATGTAAAGGCTGTTGGTGATGGGGCCCATTCACTCTCCTTGGAGTGCTCACTCTCAAAATAAGAGTATTTGTATTCCATAGAGAAACACTCCTATAGTGTCCTGGGCACATTATTTTGGCAGCAGCAAATTTCAGCATTAGTAAGTCAACTTAGAACAAGTACAGGTGCCCAAAAGGCCTCTCACCACTGATGATGCATAGACATCCTTCCCAGAGGCCAGGCAAGAGGTCACACCACATTCTGGTGCTCCCCCACTCAAACCCTGTATCTTCTACCCATACAGTCCTATTTCTCTATTTGCTGCTGTCTGGAAAGACAGGTAAGCAAGGTAAGCCACAGACCTCATATTTCTACTCTCTGGTGGCTACTTCCCGGCCCATACAGTTTAGTCCATTACAGTCAACCCTGCAGCCTGCTCTTCTCATGGCTCTCTCCGAGTCCCATGCAGCACAGCTGCATTGTCCCCCTTCTTCCTGTTTTGCCTCTCAGCAAAGCCATAGTCTAAAAGCTCTCTCCACTGTACTCCACAGCCACTCTCCCTGCTGCACAGTCCATCTCCCTCAGGCTTCCCCGCAACTCTCTCCTCATCCTGGGCTTCTCATCCAGTTGACAGTACCAGTCTCACATCCCCTCTTCCTCTCTAGCATTGGGCTAGCTAACTACTCATGGTTTTGGTGGCAGCCAGTAAAAATCCTCCCCTACTCTGCCTGCTGCAGTGTCATATCGTGGGATGAGCGCCTTGCGTGGTAATACACCATAGATGCATAGTTGTGTCGCAGTGCTACCTGCACTGCAGCACAACCCAGTGCACCACAACACACTACATTTTCTTGAGTTGAGGTGTATTGTAGCCCATTCATTTTAGATTGCCCAAAACAATGTGTCTCAACACATGAAAATGCATGTCCAGCGAAGTGCAGTACAGAAGGATGGGACCTTGAACTACTCTTTTTCTAAGGAGTAATTTTTTTTATTTATGTGCACCTGGAAAATCTAATATTTCTGCTACCCTTAGACAACCCATACAAAAGAAGCTGTTATTGCCAGACAGAAGGTAGGGCAAACACCTGTGAATTAACTTTAACATACAGAATAAAGAAACGTTTAAAAACTTAACACACTTGTGCTTAATTCAGCTTAGTGATTAGATTATGAAATTGTTTTTGTTTAAATTGTTTATTATGAAAATAAACAAGTAACGTATTGTGTTTAAAATACTGCACATACTACTTTATTGAACTGGCACTAAAGTCTAGATCCGATTAACTGCTGCACCTTATTAAAAAATTAAGGGATATGCTGTAGGATAAGAAAATCACTGGGGATTCCAGCTTCCACTTTATTCTATCCTTTTGGGAACCAGAGTGAGATATAGGAAGCCGCTGAATGGCTCAAGTCACTGGTACACACCCAAACTCGAAATAAGGAGCTGGTCTTTAAAGTTTAATACTTAAAGATACTTAACTAGAAAATTAACTGTTACCTACTAGATGTTTGCATTGTTACAGTAAGCACCACTGTTGGAATTTCAGGAGAAAGAGCTATCATTGTGATGGTATAGTTAGTATCTGACAGTAGTTCCAAACACAAAACTGGATTTTCATCATCTGTAGTGTAGTTGAAGATCTTCTTATCCACAAATTCTTTGTCATGCAGCCTTACTCCAAATATGCTGAACTGTTTTAACAAAGAAGTAAAGCACGCATTAATGTTACTTAATCATTACCTTTCCTATAGATAAACATGTACTTCTGGATTACCTTATACAAGATCTCCCAGCCAAACAAATCAGTATTTTTTGTCCAATTCAGACATGTTTCATTAAAAATCTTCAGGTTTCCTATTAAGTTTTCTTTTGCTTAAAAAATAAAATAAAAAAGATGAAGGCGTTGTATAAGTGCATGCAATAGTAAGTTCAGATCAAGGCTTTACAAAGGATTATACAGTGTGCAAGGGGCAGGAGGTAGGGGGAATATTGGTCCTACATTTTTAAAGAAGTATTGCTATAAGTATAAAATGTTTGTTAAATCCTCCAAGGAGCCCAGTGCACATCACACTTGTCCCCATTTAAATCTATGTTTTACTGTTTAATATATGTTTTACTGTATTTAAAATCGTATTTCTATGTATAGATAGTAATATATATTAGGGAGAGCTGTATAGCACATTACATGTACACATGTAATTGCCCTTCAAACCGTCTTGTCTTGAATTGTTTTGTAACTACTGTCTCAAATAACTGATGAAAAATCCACAAGGCTCACAAACCAAAGACCATATGATCTAAACTGCCTTGAATTTAGGTCATTTAAAAAAGCTCAGTGATAGCAAACTTCTCTTTAGCAAGAGAAGCTTTCTTACACAATACTCCGATCAGCCATAACATTATGATCACCCACCTAATATTGAGTAGGTCCCCTTTTGCCACCAAAACAGCCCTGACAAATCGAGGCATGGACTCCACTAGACCTCTGAAGGTATGCTGTGGTATCTGGCACCAAGCCATCAGCAGCAGATCCTTTAAGTCCTGTAAGTTGCGAGGTGGGGCCTCCATGGATTAGACTTATTTTTTCATCACATCCCACAGATGCTCAATTGGATTGAGATCTTGAGAATTTGGAGGCCAAGTCAGCACCTTGAACTCCTGACTAGTGATGGGCCGAACACACCTGAGTTTGGTTCGAGTTCGAACTTTCGAACATGAAAAAAGTTCGAACTCGAACTTTGAACTCAATGCAAGTCTATGGGACCAGAAGTCTGAAAGTCAAATGTCCCCATTTTGAAGCCTTTTATGCAAGATATTGGCTATTAAAGGGTATAGGGAGTCGGATACTATCCTGGGGGACATGTATCAATGCAAAAAACACTTAATAATTACAGTTTTTAAAGGAGCAGTGATTTTAACATTGCCTAAAGTGTAACAATAAAAAATGAAAAATTCCTTTTAATAGTGTGTCTGGGGGGTCCCCTTAAACTGCCTGTAAAGTGACGCATCTGTACAATGTATAGAACCTGCTGCAGCAAAAATGGCATTTATAAAGAAAAAAAATGACATTTACAAAGAAAAAAAAAAAGCGTGCCGTTCCCCCTCCCAAACAATACCAGACCCTTTAGGTCTAGTAGGAAAGTTAGGAGGCACCCCATTTAAAAAAGAAAAAAAGCACAGGGTTCCACCCAAATGTCATACCAAACCCTTTAGGTCTGGTAGGAATTTTAGGAGGGACCCCAAGTTACAATTTAAAAAAACAAAAGTGTGTGGGGTTCCCCCTCAAAGTCATACCAGGCCATTAAGGTCTGGTAGGAATATTAAGGAGGAACCCCACCTCTAAAAATGGGGAAAAAAAGATGTAGGGTCCCCCCTAAAATTCCCAACTAAACCCTTGATATGAGCACAGGCCTGGCAGGGCAGGAAAGGGGGGGACGAACGAGCCTCCCCCCTTTCCTGCGATACCAGGCCACATGCCTCGGTACTGGAAGGGAGCATTTCCAGTGTCGACCCTAGAAAAGCACGTGCCGATGGTGACAAGGGCCTCTTCCCCACAAGCCCTGGGGCGTTGGTTGTGGGGATGCGGGCAGGGGGGCTTATTCACATGAGGTACCCCTTTAATAAAGTGGCACCCAGATGCGCCCCCCTCCCTTGTGAGTAAGGTGTACTTACCCATTCACTAAAGATTTTAATTAAATTTAAAAAGAAAAGAGGCCAGACTTTTAGGGAAAATCCTTTAATTGAAATAAAAAACGCAACAAAGGATTTTGACAATTCCTTTATTGAAAAAAAAAAGAAAAGGATCCACCGACGTAACCAGGGTCAATCACGACGTCCAGCATCATCCACGACGACAAAACCCACCGCCAACCGATCTGTCCACTCGCGACGAACTCCCACCGCAGAATGGCATTCTGACAGATGTCAGCAAAATATAAACAATTGGGCGGAGCTAGCTAGAAAACACAAACTAGCAATGTTTAAGTTGAACTCTTGGTCGACTCGAACATCGAGCCCAACACTACTCCTGATCACTGCAGACTGGGATTATCTCACAAGAGCTGCAGTTTTGGAGTTGCTCTTAACCATCATATTGTCTAGCCCTCACAATTTGGCCTTTGTCAAAGTCACTCAAATCCTTATGCTTTTTCTGCCTCTAACACATCAACTTCAGGGACAAAATGTTCCCCTGTGCCTTATATATCCCACCCACTTCCAGATGCCATTGTAACGAAATAATCAATGTTATTCACTTCACCTCTTAGTGGTCATTATGGTATGGCTGATCAGTGTATAATACTGTGATTTAGTAATATTGATATGGGCTTGATTGTCTGATGTTCAGTGTGAACTGCAATGATAGTTCTGCTTTAACAATCTTGACAAATAATATATATATATATTATGTAACCACCAAAATTACTCCAGTTTATACCCTGTGTCTGCCATGTGAGGAGACATAGTCACGTCAAGTCAGGGACAATTCCCGGGTACAGCCTCAAAAGCTAAGCTCTACTGTACTGTTTATAATTGAAAGAAAGCCAGGAGTCTTGAGGTTAGGCAACATATAAGAATACATCTGAATCCATAAAGCAGTTAGGTCAGAAAGATAGTGCAAAGCATGTGTACAGATATAAGGACGGGTTAATAACCACCCAACATACAAAAAATTGAGACAATTCTGGACAAAATACCTGTGCAAGTTAGATTCAGTACTTTCCAGGTAGAATTTATCAGGCACCGAGAGAAATTCCTTTCTCCGTTATCTCTGAATCCAGGTTTACATTTATAATATACATAGCTTCCCATGATGCTCTCATTATTCCACATCAATTCAGTATGTTCAATAGTTAAAGGAAATCCACAGTCAACCTCTCCAGTGGAAAAATGAAACATACAATTATTTTTCCTTAAAACTCAACTTCAGATAAAACTTTTATTTCTAATTTGGCTTCGAAAAAGTAAATACTTCTGTCAAATGTTTGTTGCCGCCTGAGAGTGTGTAACTGTTAATTTACCTCTCTTCCTGTCTCTCTGACAGCTTGTGACAGTAGGACAAGAAAGGAGGGGAGCAAACAGGAAGCAGGAAGCCAAGTACTGTAATAATACCTGGCAAAGGTTCTCATCCTTTCTCATTTTACTGAACAAAAGGTGTTCCGTTGCAGTCTGTGTTCCAGCTGCAGATGTTTTTCATCACTTTCTGTCTAGACAGGAAATGAGGGAAATTCTCCCCAATGGGCACATCATCCTCAATAAAAACCCTAAAGGGGACTTATGTATCCAACGTGCCTGGAGTTCCACTTTAGGCTACCAAACCTCAGTGAATGACTAGACTGTATAAGACAAGGTGTTACAGGCAAATGGTATTACCTAAAAAGTTCTGTATATAACTAAAAAGTACTAACAAACTACAAAATTGCTTCTATATTTTACTAGAGTGCTGAGAAATAAATGACTGAATACGTCAGCAGAAAGTTATTTGTTTTCTTCCATTAAAGTGTTGTTTAAATCCACTTGAATGTGTCTTTTATACACAGTATCAGGAGACAATTTACTTCCTCATTTTCTTCCAGCGATAGAACATGAACAGGGGCAGCTTGACCCTGAGATCTACTACCAACGCACCAGGGTTACAGCCACAGCAAGCATAAACAAGATGTATTAAAAGCCATGTATTACCTGTACAGAGGAAACGTGGGTTTTCCCATGATTCATTGAAAGTACATCTTGACACATGCCAAATGTCAGGATTATAAAAGCCTTTCAGGCACATATACCGTACTTCACTCCCAGGCTTTGTGGATCCATTCCACTCTCTTTCTGTGTTGGGCACTGATGGTGGCTGCCCACAGTTAATTTCTTAATGGAAAAAATAGCACAGTTATTATTATAAAACAATTGGAGAACATAGTAAAAACGATTTAGGGGTAGGTGGTGGTGGAAGAAGAAGAAGTGATATATAATTATATAAATATGTCGAAAATATCTCTTACAGAGTATTTCCACTTTTGCAGCAAAAGAGATGACACTTGCTTTCTATTTGTTACATGTTCTTATTGACATAGCATAACTTATAAAAACTTAGCAAATATTTAAACATTGCTGCTTTCCTTTATTAGATGATATTTCTACAAACTCTACGACTGGAAAATCCAGCTTAGGTCTCATTGTCACCCAGATTGGGATAACACCTACTTATATATGTTACATGTTCACAATCACATGGCATAACTTATAAAAAAAAATTAAATTGCTGATTACATTTTTAAGTGTTTTATACGTAATTAAAAATCCTACCTAGCTTCCCCCTATGTAATATTAATGAGGGGGCTGTGCAAAGTTATGTTTTACTCTAATTAACCCTGTCTATACTGTGTTGACAGATTTCATTATCAGTTGTAAACTGGATTTGAACACTGCCTCTCGAAAACAAGGAGTAAAAGATTTAGAAACATTGTATTTTAAAAAGAGAAATCTTTTAAAATGTCCCTCGGTTTGTCCCTCTACTTTCACATTCAAACTGCTCAGAGTAGCCTGCAATCTGTACAAAGGCCTTCACCAAAGAAACAGATAAAAGGTAAGAAATATGTTTTTACAAATATTTGTAGGTATACTGTGTGGATGGGCACATATATCAAATATATAGAGGTTTTCTCAAATTTGCTTGCAAAAGTTGAAATATTATTTAGAAAGTATTTTGCCTGCCGTATGAGTTGTAAAAGACACACAAGACATTCAATGGGAATAATGTGCATATCCCAGCAGGCTTTAGGGGCGGAGGAGATGTCATCCCTGCCTAGGTGAAAATAGAGGCAGCCAACAGGGTGGAATGCTACAAATAGGTAAACAATGGCAATAATTTGGCATTTTAGTTTGTGGGGGAAGCAGGGATTCCACCAAAGTATATTATTGGAGTGAAAGTCTGCTTTTGGACGTTAACTCCTTTCACCTTGCTCAGAAAATGGTCTCATTCCAGCCAGATATCTACTGGCCAACCAATCAAAGTTGAGAAGCCTGTTAAGATCACTGTGGTTCTTCACTGAGATAAACATATTTGCCTGCACTGCTCTCCTTCTCCCCCTCTCCTCTCCAATCACATAAGAAGACTCTATCACAGGACAAGCAGAGGAGCGAATAAAGCAAACTCCTCCTACCCACAACACCTTGCAAATCTTCCTGTCATGGCTGAATACCGGCCGGAATACTAACACAGTACCAGGAGACAATTTACTGCAATTTACCAGTAACTGTCCTTAACATCTACCTTCTATGTAAGTTACCTCACAATAATGAATAAAAAGATATATGACAGGACTTTTTTTTGCCTCTGAGCAGTGCTAATCTCCTACATCCTCTTGCAGACATTTCTTGTCTACATGTACTCACTCACACATACGCATCACTACTGGACCAGCTTGCTGATATTCACAACAGTGCACAATGCTGGCAAAGTGTGTGACCGTCAGCCTCTTATACAGTAGTCTCCCCTATGGGCGTATGCAATAGGGTAACAACCCAACAGCACAATTGAGAGACATTTCTCACCCCATAAAGGGAAGTGCTTGAACAAGGATCTTCATCGCTGGATCACCAAGTAATATTTTATTCAAAGCTGCAGATTGAAAAAGATTGAAAACAAATTTTGGAATTGTATTGACATGTTAATGCTAATTTGAGATTTTAGTGATTGGTTTTAGATCTACTTCAAAATTAATTGTTTCTCTTTTGTAGGTTCTTTGGTATGTCTCTGCCTTCTGAACAATATACTAATTAACAGGCAAATATACTGTAAGGAATGTAGTCACGAAACTTACCTCTGCATACAAGATTAGCTCCATCCCATTTTCCATCTTCATTACACGTAGCAATCTCATGCCCACTAGCCATAATGTAACCAGGTAAACAATGAAAAAAAAGTGTACTTCCATATGTAGTGTTCCATAGCTGCGCTGCCATTGCATTTTGAATTGAAGGTGGAGATCCACAATCTGCAACTGTTACCATTATATTAATATATACAGTACCTATACAATTACATATACAGCATAGTACATTCTATATGTTCATTATTTGAAATATAAACGGAATTAATGCAAAGCCTTGTGCTCAGGAGTATTTAATAAATTAAAGATCAAAACTACTATTTTAGCTTGGTATGAGAATAAATGTTCTGAATCATTTGACACCTATGTTTTATTCTTTAAGACTGCCAGGGGTCTCAAACTCAATTCACTTGGGGGCCACTGGACAAATTTGTGAAGGTCTCTTTGTATGCAATGTCAGTATGTTTTGTGTATTGTCAGGATTTCTGTGAGTGATGTCTGTATCTGTGTTAATGTTTCTGTGTGCGTTGTATCAGTATGTATACATGTGTTTTATAACCTCATGTAATCATTTCACATGCCATTACATGCTGTGTGCAGACGTTTACATGCATCGGTTGTCACCTGATTATTAACTTGAATGGGTGACAGCTGCCGCTTGTAAATGCATATTATAGAGAACAATGGCTCTTGTGCCAGCACACAGTGGCCTTTTGGGGTCTTCCAGTGTTCCATGTGCATCCCACGGTGCTCTAGAACAGGCCTTCTTAAATTTTCTCCACTCGTGACCCCTTTTTGGCCGAGGACATTTTTAGGGGACCCCAGCATCGGACGGTGTCTCTCCCCTCTTTCCCTCAATGTTGGTGTTTCCCCCTCCCCTAGCGTCAGTCGCTGTCTCTCCTCCTCTCTAAAACCTTCCTGCACGCACGTGCTCAGGAAGGTACCAAGTGCACAGGGGACCCCCCTGTTCACTTGTGGGACCCCATATGGGGTTGCGACCCACACTTTAAGAAGCAATGCTCTAGAAGACCTTAGTTTAGGTCTGCCCACTGAGTAACAGTGGTTATGGTGTCCTATAGTCCTGGAAACACAGGCTTACAATGGCAGGTGTATTCCAGCACTAAGCCCAGGAGCTGAATCAGTCAGATCCTGGGCTTGCTAACCTGCTATGAGTCACTCAGTAAGAGTTCTCCATAGCAGCATAGGAGAAAACAATGCTTTAATATTGTTTTCTAAGGGATGATACTATTATCATTATTTTTTTATTGTGTTGCAATATAACTTTAAAAATAGAGATAAATCTGTCTATAATAAACCTTTCTCTCTGTTGTTTTGTAACATAGCAACCAGGAAAGGGAACTCTTCAAAAACAGCATTCCTTGAAGTGTGCAGGGTTTGTCTAAAATAAAGGTAGGACACTATTATATTACTTTCTAATACCATCCTAATGTATCATTTACAAGCAAATTTGCAAGTTGTTGTAGAGCCCACTGAATATGTCAGTGGTTAAGGGCTCCTATATTTAAAAAAAATTGACCATTACTGATCTATAGAGACGCGTGACTCCATCATGTGGTTTTATAACAACTGTTAAAGCTAGACAGAACTGGAGATTTTGATGCAGATAGCTTGCCCATGATACCTTAAATTGTACAAAATGGCGTTTTTCACAGTTTTATACCAATCAATTGGTAAACACTCATTTTTATAATGTTTCTGAATATATTCTTTCCTGGAATATATATATTTTTTCCTTAATCCTATCATGTTGCAAGGCTCTGTTGGATAAACACTGAGCATTATTTATAACCAGTATCTTTTTATCCTATCTGCAAGTATTGTTCCTTACCTTTACACACCAAATTAGCACCTTCCCAGTGTCCTGAGTCATTGCAGACCGATGTATTGTATCCACTCTCTACAACAAATCCTTTTGAACACGTAAATGTAACTTTGCTTCTGTAAGTGCTGCTGTTGAATGAGTCAATTACAGTATGCGGCATAGCTTGTGGGAGTCCACAATCAACAGCTAAAAAACAAAAATAGATTGCATAGAACTAAAGTTACAAGCTGTTGTGTGGCCCTCGGTATGTGTCAGGGGTTAAGGGCACTTATCATTTTGTTAAAATTACCATTACTGATCTATGGGGAAGTGTGATACCATTATGTGGTTTTGCCACAACTGTTGAAGCTGGACATAAATGGAGATTTTGATGCAGATAGCTTTCCAATGTTACTTTCAATTTTGCAAAATGGTGTTTTTCACTGTTTTACACCAATCCGCTGGCAATATAATACACTACTTTTTTACAATATTTCTGAATATATTTCCTATCACGTTGAAGGGTTTTGTTGAGCACTATTTATAACCAGTATCATTTTACCTTTTATGCAAGTAGTGTTCCTTACCTTTACACACCAAATTAGCACCTTCCCAGTGTCCTGAGTCATTGCAGACCGATGTATTGTATCCACTCTCTACAACAAATCCTTTTGAACACATAAATGTAACTTTGCTTCTGTAAGTGCTGCTATTGAATGAGTGGAATACAGTATGTGCCATAGCTTGGGGGAGTCCACAATCAACAGCTAAAAAACAAAAATAGATTGCATAGAACTAAAGTTACAAGCTGTTGTGTGGCCCTCGGTATGTGTCAGGGGTTAAGGGCACTTATCATTTTGTTAAAATTACCATTACTGATCTATGGGGAAGCGTGATACCATTATTTGGTTTTGCCACAACTGTTGAAGCTGGACAGAAATTGAGATTTTGATGCAGATAGCTTGCCAATGTTACTTTCAGTTTTGCAAAATTGTGTTTTTCACTGTTTTACACCAATCCGCTGGCAATATAATACACTACTTTTTTACAATATTTCTGAATATATTTCCTATCACGTTGAAGGGTTTTGTTGAGCACTATTTATAACCAGTATCATTTTACCTTTTATGCAAGTAGTGTTCCTTACCTTTACACACCAAATTAGCACCTTCCCAGTGTCCTGAGTCATTGCAGACCGATGTATTGTATCCACTCTCTACAACAAATCCTTTTGAACACGTAAATGTAACTTTGCTTCTGTAAGTGCTACTATTAAATGAGTGGATTACAGTATGTGGCATAGATTGTGGGAGACCACAATCAACAGCTTAAAAAACAAAAATAGATTGCAAACTTTTTTTAGAACTCATTATTGGTCATAATAATAATTTGCAGTAAAAGATATAGATGTTTCTCTGTATCAGAAGACAAGGGTAGTATTGTTTGTAAAGTCAACACTGGAATGACACAATGCTGTACAATAAAAGATTTACATATATATTAGCAATAATTATATTTATTGCCCCTAGTAAGTAACAATATTGTTGCTCTCCAAACCCTACTCCACAGAAGCGATGCGCATTAGTGATTTTAGTTGGATGGTAGGGGTTTTATAAGTGCCTTTAACCTACCACTGTGTAGGGTAAATGGTTGTACTGTCTCATTGCACCCAACCCCCTACAAGCCTGAGCGACTATGCATTAAATAGATGGCTCTATATTTGTTTTGTGTCTGGCAAAGCAAAACAGATTTGCATGCCTATGTAGCCCCCCTGTAGGCAGGAGTGCTACTAAATGTAGTATTTTCAGATTGTATGCAGTTTAATGCTGATTTGTAGTCTAGGTTCATTTGGTTTCCCCTAATCAATCTATCATTGTTTGCATCTGTCTGCTGCTGGGTCACAGAGCAGAGCAACCAATGAGAGATTGCTATGAGTAGATATCCCTCTCCAGCCAATCACTGTGAGGGTAATGGCCAGTGGTGCATGCTGAGGGAGGAGATAAATACTTGGGGTGGACCACGTGAGCTCTTCTCTTTCTCCCCCTGGCCCTGCCTGTGGGGAGGCTGCTATGGACTGTCTGAGATTGCTTGGCCTGAAGCCTGGGGACTAGCCATGTTCTTACACTGGAGCCTGAGTCTGGAGGCCGTGTGGTCACTGCTGATGACAAGAATGAACATGACTGATGACTTCCACCCCCTGTGCTGCTGTGCCAGGTGTTCTTCCTGCTGGGAATGGAGACAGCTACCACACTCTGCCATTTAAAGGAGTCTACTCTGGATGATCCTAACCCTCAACCTCTCTCCCTGAATTTCTACAATAAAGTTCTCAGCATCATATCTACAGTCTGGACATCGCTTTAATCGATCACCATAGAGGGCGGTAAGTGCTGATGGGAAAAGTGAGTGAAATTATCTCTAGAAAAGGATGATATTGAAGCAGCAGTTGGTTGTGAGGACATAAACATTGGATGCAAGGTTAATTAGCTGCACTACTTTTTTGTCTAAGGTTGGCCATAAATGACTTAGCAAGTGATGCCCCTGATTTTGAGCATACACTCTCAACAGTCAAAAACAAACTTATTCGAGAAGGCAAAAGGACAGGTTTTTTCAGCGTGTCCTAATCTTTCACTCTTCTTTGGAGAAGCATCAAGTGTCAGGTGGGGGAGCATCAGGTGAAAACTGCAGGGGTCCTGGAGCTGGAACAAGTGTTATAGGACAAGCATGCATAGCTCCTGGTCTGTGGTACCCTTGTTGCCTTCTGTCTGTAGGTTCACAGCATATGTGATAGTTATGAAATGCACTCTAAAGTGTAGACCTGACTTAAAGCAAATCTGTAATGAGTGCAAATGGGGGCAGCTATTGCTGACCTAAGAAAACAAAAGTCAGAACTCCTGATCTGCATACTGAAGTCTGTGCCTATAGAAATCATTGGATCTGCATGACAGCCTGTTAATAAGCATTTTCAAAATGAGAGTTCAGCAATGACAGCCTTCATATTCTCAGTCAAGCTTGCTTTTAGGAATGTAAAGTTGTGGCCCTTGTCAAACAATGCTCAAAACTTTGCAAAATTCACATAGTTTGTGCCAGAAGTTTGTGACATCATAGGTCATCATTTGAGTTGAAAGGGCCCACTATATTATCTTAGACCTAAAACCAGTTTGTTTGCAGATCGGCAAACGGGCAAACTAACTGCTCGCCTGAACGCCTGGTTGCTGCAGCCGACAGTAATTCATTTAGTGGAGTCATCACTGCTGCCACTAAATGTTTGACTTCACACTATCTTGTTTCACAAGGTAAACAAGGCGGCAGGGATCCTGGGTGAGTTCATTGACCAAATATGGTCATGACCACATTGATCAATGGCGTCAACCATGTTCCTCATCACTTAGCTGACATTCCAGCAGCATCTGGAAACTGTCATTTGTGATATTGTGTCATGTCGGTGGGTGACATTGGGTTTGCATTAGGGAACATTGTTTGTTTTTTTGTTTAATATCTAAAGAACTTTTTCTAAGATGTGGGTGTTTCTATCTACTGCTTAACCTTAACACAAACTGAAAGCCACCCCTGTGAAGTCTATTGTAAATAGTTTGTACATTTTATTGTCAAGCCCAGCTATGGGCACCAAGTGTGCTCCTGCATACACCCCCCTGATCTGTCATTGTATCTGTCCAAGATCATCTCTTTGTGTGATACACTGACAATGTTTTATGTTCATTCTTTGGACAGGCACAAAAGACATAAGGTCGTTTGTGGACTTATTTTGTAAAATCAATTACATTTAAAATTCACTGGCACTTATGACGAAAGAAAGGTTATCTTTTCAGATTTGATAACTGAGATAGGAGTAGGAGGCCTTCTTATTATGAAACTTTTCAGAAAAGCAACAGTTTACTACATGCAGGGAGTTACATTCGTGAACCCCTGGTTAAGAGCATAACAGTGGGACAGTATCTGTGGGCTCACAGAAACTACACCCATCTGGAAGAATAGGTCCAGATTTCTCAGTATGGGATATTAAAAAAATGCCTTAAGATGCTTATCAAAGGGCCAACGGTTGAACATGAGAGGATTTACTGTATAAAACAGATCATAGGAAAAGAGATTATTAAGAATATTAAGATTATGCTTGCAGTACACAAATATTTCACAGCTGGTACACAGTATTTGTCAATATATTGTTATTTATTGACTGATAACTTAGTTAAGGGGTTCCTTAACTACTTATTATAAACTCGTATGATCCATACAAGACATTTTGGTACATAACTACTTTAAGAATGGTACATAACTACTTTAAGAATGCCATATGCCATATGCCATATGCCATATGGCCAAAAGAGCGGATTCACAAGATGTGGTAAATGTGATGGCATCCACTGATATGTACACACGTATGGAGATAAATCATGATGAAAATATTTCTTGAAATATTAGGATTTTGTGATTTATACATAATGAAATATAGTATGAGAATTAAAATTTATGTGCATTCTTATAGTATTTAGAGACTGAATATTGGTAATATAACACATATAAATACACGTAGAGTGTAACGATACATGTGGCTCTCCATCACAGTGTTTATTAAAGAAGAACACTGGGAAAAACGTTTATTAACCCTTGCACTGGGGCTTCCCCTACACAGCAAGGGTTTCCTGTAATGTATCTCTAGAGGAGAAGTTCACCCTAGGACATGAAGTATGTTAGTAATACAGAACGCCTCCTCCTCATTTCCATACCATTGAGGATGTTCTGTAGTCTGCAACGATATCAGGGAACAATGCTAATAATAGTGCAACAGAAAGTTATCAGCTTGCTAGTTTCCTGGCAGGATCAACATACTGCACTTATTGAACATATATAACAAAAAGAGAGCAAATAAGAGAAGTTTATTGTAAGGCTTTACATATACTTAGAAATTTTGCATAATTGGCAGATTGTTGGACAGGTTTATTGTATGGTAATCTTTGCACCTTTGCACATAACAAATTTGCTCCCTTTCCTCCATAAAATCCTGCACATTAGTGACGTTCTGGATAAATCCTCTTCATAAATTAAAATGAAACAGCTACTCACCTTTACAGTTCATTACTAGCCCATGCCATAAACCGTCATCTGAGCAGAGAGCTGTGTCGTTCTGATTGTTCTCAACAATGAATCCATCGTCACACCTGTATATCACCTTGCTTCCAAATGTTGTGAGACTTACGGTGTCTGTGTGCGTATTTTGCAAAACTGGTGGCTGTCCACAGTCAACAGCTTAAAAATTAAGTACAAAATGATTTAGCTTACAGTTTTCTGAAATTACTTCTATATAATACATTCTAGCTATACTACATATTTTGATTATGGACAGCTAACAAAATGTATAAGAAATATATAGGACTCTTGTATGGACCATGGGTACTAGATGGGGTTCCACCCAAGAATATTGATGGCAACCTTCGTTTTGTAAATTCTCAATGTTAATGAAGTTTTAATGACTGCAGGTACCAGCTATAGTAATCTGGTACCATATAACCATGAATAAAGACAGCAAGCTATGGAGGTATTTGAATCAGCACATTACAAACTAAGAAAAAGAAAATAAATAGTTACATTTTATTTAAAAAGCTGCATAAGCAAACAATGCTGCCTCCAGTGGATCAACCCACATCCACTCTCCTTTCTTATCCCCAACTCAGCAGCCTTGCCCAGCTGAACAGCAATGCAGGTAAACAGATAGAGTTCACGGTGTGGAGTAGAGCGCCATGAGATTTTATTCAAATAAGCACCTTACTGGAGAAAGCCTTAACGGGTTTGATGCTAAGGCGCTTAGCCATAAGGCAGGCTTATGACTAAGCACTGAAGCACAAAACACATCAATACTTTTTCTGCTGTAAGGTGCTTATTTGAATAAAGTCTCCTAGTGCCGTACTCCATATCATCAGTGTGCCTGCAATCTAAAAAAGATATTTGACATTTTTTTATTTGATTTTTATGTTTCTTAGTTCATCTACTCCATATGAAATATTTTTGTAAAACATAGCTTTTTTGGCAAACCTTTATTTATGATAATCAAAAGCACCATACATATTGAGATGTACAAACATTAGAATTCTTGGAGCATATGAACATAATGCATTAGAACAATACAGGTCATTATAACTTGAAACAGAAAAAAAAGAAAAATAAGCAGTGATTGAGTAATACTTCTTTTCTTAGCAATAGCTTGAAAATAGACGTGATGGAATAATAGTCTTGCTTTTTAATATAATTTCTTATTATTTAATGCCAAATAATGTCAAAGTCAAGAAAGTCAAGACAGCCTGTTTGCAAATTCTCAATATGAAGGAAAAAGTAAATAAAAACTAGTGAAGTTCAAAACTAAGCAAAAAAGGAAATGATAATGTTGCCACTTTTCTTCTTCAGCTTTCCTTCATTGAAAATATTGGAAAATGTGAGGCTTTGAACACATTTAAAACACAATTTGCCATAGGATAATCAGTCAGAATGTCTTTCTTGACTAGTTTAATTCTGCAAGCTAGATTTGTTTTTTTATTAGTTTCACTTTTGACATAATATGGAAATCGAGTGAAGAAACTGCTTAGAGAAGCTTCATAAATAATCCCAAATACATACATACATGGCATAAAGAAATAGAATATATAAAGTTTCCATTTAACCTAATAGAAAGTACCTTTCAACAGGTTGGCAAGCAGTTCTCTTTGTGTGGTTGCCAGCATATATTATTCAATGTAGTGCGGGAAATGAGGGGTGTTTAATATTTTGTTGTAGTTTATGTGCTTACATCTGAAGGCAGGACAGAGATATGCTTGGTGCATCAAAACTGTATTTAGTATTTAACAGAACTAAGACATTTCTGGCCAGTATTCTAACCAACAATACAGCATTGTACACACTGACCAGTGATGGAGCTATGGAATCACAGGACAGCCGTACAGAGGAGGCAGCACTAATCCTGCTCCGAGAACCTGCACCAGCTACTTAAGGTTGACTGCCTGTTCCTAACATGCATAGAAGATGGTGGGCCCATCTTAGAAGATGCATAGAAGATGGTGGGTACCTAAAAGTGTAAAAGCTTTTTTACTTTAGGATTTCCCTGGTAAGAAAGTCAGTGGAGTTGTGCCCAGACCAGAGTTTTCCCTGAGAAACATTGTTCTCTAAGCAAATGGGATGACTCACAAATAGAAGAGTTGCAAGAAACTGGTATTGCTGTGTATTGCAAGTATTTCAAATGAATAAACACATTGGGGTTGATTTACGAAAGGCAAATAGGCTGTTCACTTTGCAAGGGAATTTGCACTTTTCAGGGGAAGTTTCCCTTAGCTTAGTGAAAGTGGTGAAAATTAATTTTGTAAAGAATACCCAATTATGTGCAAGGAAATTTAAAAAACAGCATTTTTTTATTGAACGTGATTGGATCATGGAGGTCGGCAGAGCTTCCCGTCAATCACTAAACTAAGAGCAAACATCCCCTGCAAAGTGCAAATTCCCTTGCAAAGTTTCCAGGAAGGAAGCTAGTGAGCCTGGTACCTAAGAAAAATTTTGTCCAAGAAAATTATTCTGGATTTGCTTAGTCACTGTTGTCTTTTAATCTTGTGTTCAATTGAAGTTGTAAAGAGGAATTGAACTCTGAAAGCTGTGTTAAAAAAAGGTATACAAAGGACTGGTCACCAGTATTGCCTGTGGTCTCTTTAAGATGACATTTCCTTTATTACCTACTTACTATGCCTTATTCTGCACTGTGGGTCTGTGTGGAAGTGACCATCTAGGTAGAGGCGGCCATTTTGACAGTGACAGAGCATTGCTTCCTTATGTCAAAGCCTCCAGGAAGGAGAACAGTGAGCAGACAAATCTCACTCCAAATGTTCTAAGACCAGCATTCAGATGCAGTAATGCCTTATTCTAACAATACAGATATTCAGCTGTGAGCCTGTGGGCACAGGAGTACCTAGGCACCCTCACATATCAGAACATGCACTGCTATTTTTCAGGAAAATTCTAATGTTCAGGAAAATAAAATGTTCAGGATACTGCTTAGGCACAATCAGCATTTCAAAATTTTCCTTTGTAACACAACAAATTTTCACTTTTTGAGTTCAGTTCCACTTTAAAGTTGTGATTATAAGCTGATATAATTATACAATATGTATATATAAATATATATAATGCAATATTTGTGTCCATTGTCTAAAGCATTAATTTGCTTTGCTGACAAAAAGGGATTTTTTTCATGGCATTATTTAATCATGTACCCAACACTAGTGGCCCACAACCTTTTTGGCACCAGGGACTGGTTTAATGGAAGAAAATTTGGGGGGGGGGGGGGGGGGGGCGGTGCTTGGGGGCGAGGTCAATCCAGTGCGGCTCTCAGGTGGCCAGTGTGGCTCTCAGGTGGCCAGTGCAGGCTTTCAGATGGTCAGTGGGGCTCTCAAGCGGTCAGTGCGGGCTCTCAAGTGGCCAGTGCGGGCTCTCCCGTGATCAGTGGGTCTCTCAGATGGCCAGTGCGGCTCTCAGGTGGCCAGTGTGGCTCTCAGGTGGCCAGTGCAGGCTTTCAGATGGTCAGTGGGGCTCTCAAGCGGTCAGTGCGGGCTCTCAAGTGGCCAGTGCGGGCTCTCCCGTGATCAATGGGTCTCTCAGATGGCCAGTGCGGCTCTCAGGTGGCCAGAGGGGCTCTCAGGTGGCTAGTGCAGGCTCCCCAGTGGTCAGTGGGGCTCTCAGGTGGCCAGTGTGGCTCTCAGGTGCGGCTCTCAGGTGGTCAGTGGGGCTCTCAGGTGGCCAGTACAGGCTTTCAGATGGCCAGTGGGGCTCTCAAGCGGTCAGTGGAGCTCTCAAGTGGTCAGTGCAGGCTCTCAGGTGGCCAGTGTGGCTCTCAGGTGGTCAGTGCGGGCTTTCATTTGGTCAGTGGGGCTCTCAGATGGCAAGTGCGAGCTTTCAGGTGGTCAGTGGCACTCTCAGGTGGTCAGTATGGGCTTTCAGGTGGTCAGTGGGGCTCTCAGGTGGCAAGTACGGGCTCTCAGGTGGTCGGTGGAGCTCTCAGTTAGCCAGTGCGGGCTTTCAGGTGGCCAGTGCGGGATTTCAGCTGGTCAGTGGAGCTCTCAGATGGCCAGTGCAGGCTTTCAGGTGGTCACTCAAGCTCTCAGGTGGCCAGTGTGGGCTCTCACCAGGGATCCAGAGAGTCTCACTGGTGGCTGTGGGCGCAGCAGACGCGGCTCTTTAATCAGGCGGCCACCCGTTCCTCACTAGGGCCCCAAGAGGCCCCAGGGAGCAGCCTTCTAATATGCCTGATTGTTGCTGGCCAGTGTTTGCATATTATTTTACAGGAATGTGTTATCACAGTAAATATCTTTTATATGAGTGTTCCCACTGCCTGCATACTAATTCTGGGGCAGCTAAGCACCTGTAAAGCATCACTGCGAGTAACTCATCTGCCTTGAAGCTAGTGTACATCTTATACATCTCGGAAGTCAGAAGATGGCAGCTTCATGCAGAGAGGTTCTGTTTTTTTATTTTTAATGAATATAATTGGCAACAAGATGTTTTACTGTGCACGAAGCACCGTGTGTTGATAAAGGTAACAGCTGCTAGATTTGGTTTGTGACAGGCTCTCTTTAAATTTTTAAAAAGGCATAGCAGGTAGAATTATTGTATAAAAATTACTGCAGGGCAAGAGTAGTGGGTGCCATCACAATATGTCATTCTCCATCTGCAGTGTAGGATCTAAAAGCAAAAACATCCCTATAGGCAAACTACTGTTTTGCATTCATCTGTATAAATAGTTCTAACTTCCCCGTTTAATTCTACCAGAAGTTATCTAGAGGTAAAATAGACAGATAAATACAATATATTTGCACTATCAATATAAACAATATTAATTGCTCAATATGTTTTAACTTGTCTCAGAAGTCAGTTGGACATGAATGTATTCTATTTCTCTTTCAGCTCACCTTCACAGGTTAAATTGACATCTTCCCAAGTTCCGTTAGCTGTGCACATAGATGTGTTCTGTCCATCCTTTACATGGAAACCAACCATACATTTGATGGTCACATAGCTGCCAAATGTGGTGTTGCCTAATAAGAGAATTTCAGAGTGGGGGACAGCTGGTGGCAGTCCACAGTCAACAGCTGCATATAGAAAAATGTAAATTAGCAAGTAAACATACAGAGACATTTCTGAACTGAAAAAAGAGTTGAGTTTATTATTTTGCATAGCTTGTATAAGGTAAGAGTGTACAGCAAGCTAGTGCAAATAATATAACCACTGAACAATCACTTTCTCAAACAATCATCCCCGCACAGCTACCTCCTCATGTGTCACTTGCCCCTCCCTTTTAGATTGTAAGCCCTCACGGGCAAGGCCCTCCTTACCATCTTGTCTTAAATTGTATTGTGACTGTAATGTCTTCCTTATATTGTAAAGCGCTGTGCAAACTATTGGCGCTATATAAATCCTGTATAATAATAATAATAATAATAATATGTAAAGTTTCAATTTGTTTGCTTGAAATCTGTAAAGCAACCTTTAGTTCCAGTTTGAGGATTTTAAAGTGTATCTAAACCCCAAAACACGTATGTAACACTGTGTATTGTAACTTACCTGCATTACTTTTTTCAAGATTTTTTCCCTTTTTTTTTCAGTTCGTAATCATATCAGTAACGCACTTCCTGTGATTAGGTGACAATGCTCACTTACTCTATCAATGGAGGAGCAGAAGGCACTACAGAACACCTACAGTTCTCCTCACCTTAAACAAACAACTGGCAGGCTTCAGCAGACCTTTTACATGTTTTAAGTATTGTTTAGGCCTCCTTAAAGAAAAAAACTTACTTTTGCAGTGGGGCTACCCCAGCACTGAAAGGGTTAGGTGCATTTTTGTTAATTTGAGTCCCCTAGACAAAGTGTGCAGTAAACCCTTGCAGTGCGGGGGTAGCCTCACTGCAAGGATATGTTTTTTGTTTGCCCAGAGTTCTTCTCTGGGCAAACAAAAAGATAACATCCGATTTTTATTTCTTTTTGGCCACAACCCCCCCTCATTCTCATCCTGTCGACTAAAAAAAGTTAGTAAAGCACAACTCACCTTCTCCACACTCCAGCACTGCCCTCCATATCCTGCTACATCATCCAACACTGTCCAGCTTCATTTAAACTGCTTCCTGGGAGCCCACCCTGTCAATGACACAGCCACTTGCAATGGACCAGCTTGCAATGGAAAGCTACATAGACCTGCACTCAAATGTCATAACATGAGCTTTGGTCTATACAGGAGAAAGAACCATCCACTGCAGCCACTAAAGAATAGGGACCCTGGTTTGTCACATAGTAAAGACAACAAAATTCAAGGTGTGTATTGTGGAAAATCTAAAAAATTTATTGTGGAAATGTTTTCAGGTGTG